>NW_026712522.1:0-134907 GCF_022539665.2 Daphnia carinata
ATTAAAAAATTCGTAAAAAACAGGTTGCCGATTCAAAGTTAAAAAGCATAGCCAAAAACCGAATGTTCGAAGAATTAAAAAATTCGTAAAAAACAGGTTGCCGATTCAAAGTTAAAAAGCATAGCCAAAAACCGAATGTTCGAAGAACCAAGGTTTATCATGTTTTACTAAACGCCAGCTGGTGGTGAGTTTTTACATTGGTTGTTCGCCAAACGCGATGGTTACCAGTCCAATATCCTTAACTATTTAAATCAAATGTACTTGTAATTGTAGTGAACTATGTGTGTAAAATTCTAATGATTTCATTAAACACAGTCATTTTCGCATTGAAATCATAAAAATTAATAAAATTCGTCAAAAACAGGTTGCCGATTCAAAGTTAAAAAGCATAGCCAAATAACGAATATTCGAAGAACCAAGGTTTATCATGTTTTACTTAACGCCAGCTGGTGGTGAGTTTTTACATTGGTTGTTCGCCAAACGCGATGGTTACCAGTCCAATATCCTTAACTATTTAAATCAAATGTACTTGTAATTGTAGTGAACTATGTGTGTAAAATTCTAATGATTTCATTAAACACAGTCATTTTCGCATTGAAATCATAAAAATTAATAAAATTCGTCAAAAACAGGTTGCCGATTCAAAGTTAAAAAGCATAGCCAAATAACGAATATTCGAAGAACCAAGGTTTATCATGTTTTACTTAACGCCAGCTGGTGGTGAGTTTTTACATTGGTTGTTCGCCAAACGCGATGGTTACCAGTCCAATATCCTTAACTATTTAAATCAAATGTACTTGTAATTGTAGTGAACTATGTGTGTAAAATTCTAATGATTTCATTAAACACAGTCATTTTCGCATTGAAATCATAAAAATTAATAAAATTCGTCAAAAACAGGTTGCCGATTCAAAGTTAAAAAGCATAGCCAAATAACGAATATTCGAAGAACCAAGGTTTATCATGTTTTACTTAACGCCAGCTGGTGGTGAGTTTTTACATTGGTTGTTCGCCAAACGCGATGGTTACCAGTCCAATATCCTTAACTATTTAAATCAAATGTACTTGTAATTGTAGTGAACTATGTGTGTAAAATTCTAATGATTTCATTAAACACAGTCATTTTCGCATTGAAATCATAAAAATTAATAAAATTCGTCAAAAACAGGTTGCCGATTCAAAGTTAAAAAGCATAGCCAAATAACGAATATTCGAAGAACCAAGGTTTATCATGTTTTACTTAACGCCAGCTGGTGGTGAGTTTTTACATTGGTTGTTCGCCAAACGCGATGGTTACCAGTCCAATATCCTTAACTATTTAAATCAAATGTACTTGTAATTGTAGTGAACTATGTGTGTAAAATTCTAATGATTTCATTAAACACAGTCATTTTCGCATTGAAATCATAAAAATTAATAAAATTCGTCAAAAACAGGTTGCCGATTCAAAGTTAAAAAGCATAGCCAAATAACGAATATTCGAAGAACCAAGGTTTATCATGTTTTACTTAACGCCAGCTGGTGGTGAGTTTTTACATTGGTTGTTCGCCAAACGCGATGGTTACCAGTCCAATATCCTTAACTATTTAAATCAAATGTACTTGTAATTGTAGTGAACTATGTGTGTAAAATTCTAATGATTTCATTAAACACAGTCATTTTCGCATTGAAATCATAAAAATTAATAAAATTCGTCAAAAACAGGTTGCCGATTCAAAGTTAAAAAGCATAGCCAAATAACGAATATTCGAAGAACCAAGGTTTATCATGTTTTACTTAACGCCAGCTGGTGGTGAGTTTTTACATTGGTTGTTCGCCAAACGCGATGGTTACCAGTCCAATATCCTTAACTATTTAAATCAAATGTACTTGTAATTGTAGTGAACTATGTGTGTAAAATTCTAATGATTTCATTAAACACAGTCATTTTCGCATTGAAATCATAAAAATTAATAAAATTCGTCAAAAACAGGTTGCCGATTCAAAGTTAAAAAGCATAGCCAAATAACGAATATTCGAAGAACCAAGGTTTATCATGTTTTACTTAACGCCAGCTGGTGGTGAGTTTTTACATTGGTTGTTCGCCAAACGCGATGGTTACCAGTCCAATATCCTTAACTATTTAAATCAAATGTACTTGTAATTGTAGTGAACTATGTGTGTAAAATTCTAATGATTTCATTAAACACAGTCATTTTCGCATTGAAATCATAAAAATTAATAAAATTCGTCAAAAACAGGTTGCCGATTCAAAGTTAAAAAGCATAGCCAAATAACGAATATTCGAAGAACCAAGGTTTATCATGTTTTACTTAACGCCAGCTGGTGGTGAGTTTTTACATTGGTTGTTCGCCAAACGCGATGGTTACCAGTCCAATATCCTTAACTATTTAAATCAAATGTACTTGTAATTGTAGTGAACTATGTGTGTAAAATTCTAATGATTTCATTAAACACAGTCATTTTCGCATTGAAATCATAAAAATTAATAAAATTCGTCAAAAACAGGTTGCCGATTCAAAGTTAAAAAGCATAGCCAAATAACGAATATTCGAAGAACCAAGGTTTATCATGTTTTACTTAACGCCAGCTGGTGGTGAGTTTTTACATTGGTTGTTCGCCAAACGCGATGGTTACCAGTCCAATATCCTTAACTATTTAAATCAAATGTACTTGTAATTGTAGTGAACTATGTGTGTAAAATTCTAATGATTTCATTAAACACAGTCATTTTCGCATTGAAATCATAAAAATTAATAAAATTCGTCAAAAACAGGTTGCCGATTCAAAGTTAAAAAGCATAGCCAAATAACGAATATTCGAAGAACCAAGGTTTATCATGTTTTACTTAACGCCAGCTGGTGGTGAGTTTTTACATTGGTTGTTCGCCAAACGCGATGGTTACCAGTCCAATATCCTTAACTATTTAAATCAAATGTACTTGTAATTGTAGTGAACTATGTGTGTAAAATTCTAATGATTTCATTAAACACAGTCATTTTCGCATTGAAATCATAAAAATTAATAAAATTCGTCAAAAACAGGTTGCCGATTCAAAGTTAAAAAGCATAGCCAAATAACGAATATTCGAAGAACCAAGGTTTATCATGTTTTACTTAACGCCAGCTGGTGGTGAGTTTTTACATTGGTTGTTCGCCAAACGCGATGGTTACCAGTCCAATATCCTTAACTATTTAAATCAAATGTACTTGTAATTGTAGTGAACTATGTGTGTAAAATTCTAATGATTTCATTAAACACAGTCATTTTCGCATTGAAATCATAAAAATTAATAAAATTCGTCAAAAACAGGTTGCCGATTCAAAGTTAAAAAGCATAGCCAAATAACGAATATTCGAAGAACCAAGGTTTATCATGTTTTACTTAACGCCAGCTGGTGGTGAGTTTTTACATTGGTTGTTCGCCAAACGCGATGGTTACCAGTCCAATATCCTTAACTATTTAAATCAAATGTACTTGTAATTGTAGTGAACTATGTGTGTAAAATTCTAATGATTTCATTAAACACAGTCATTTTCGCATTGAAATCATAAAAATTAATAAAATTCGTCAAAAACAGGTTGCCGATTCAAAGTTAAAAAGCATAGCCAAATAACGAATATTCGAAGAACCAAGGTTTATCATGTTTTACTTAACGCCAGCTGGTGGTGAGTTTTTACATTGGTTGTTCGCCAAACGCGATGGTTACCAGTCCAATATCCTTAACTATTTAAATCAAATGTACTTGTAATTGTAGTGAACTATGTGTGTAAAATTCTAATGATTTCATTAAACACAGTCATTTTCGCATTGAAATCATAAAAATTAATAAAATTCGTCAAAAACAGGTTGCCGATTCAAAGTTAAAAAGCATAGCCAAATAACGAATATTCGAAGAACCAAGGTTTATCATGTTTTACTTAACGCCAGCTGGTGGTGAGTTTTTACATTGGTTGTTCGCCAAACGCGATGGTTACCAGTCCAATATCCTTAACTATTTAAATCAAATGTACTTGTAATTGTAGTGAACTATGTGTGTAAAATTCTAATGATTTCATTAAACACAGTCATTTTCGCATTGAAATCATAAAAATTAATAAAATTCGTCAAAAACAGGTTGCCGATTCAAAGTTAAAAAGCATAGCCAAATAACGAATATTCGAAGAACCAAGGTTTATCATGTTTTACTTAACGCCAGCTGGTGGTGAGTTTTTACATTGGTTGTTCGCCAAACGCGATGGTTACCAGTCCAATATCCTTAACTATTTAAATCAAATGTACTTGTAATTGTAGTGAACTATGTGTGTAAAATTCTAATGATTTCATTAAACACAGTCATTTTCGCATTGAAATCATAAAAATTAATAAAATTCGTCAAAAACAGGTTGCCGATTCAAAGTTAAAAAGCATAGCCAAATAACGAATATTCGAAGAACCAAGGTTTATCATGTTTTACTTAACGCCAGCTGGTGGTGAGTTTTTACATTGGTTGTTCGCCAAACGCGATGGTTACCAGTCCAATATCCTTAACTATTTAAATCAAATGTACTTGTAATTGTAGTGAACTATGTGTGTAAAATTCTAATGATTTCATTAAACACAGTCATTTTCGCATTGAAATCATAAAAATTAATAAAATTCGTCAAAAACAGGTTGCCGATTCAAAGTTAAAAAGCATAGCCAAATAACGAATATTCGAAGAACCAAGGTTTATCATGTTTTACTTAACGCCAGCTGGTGGTGAGTTTTTACATTGGTTGTTCGCCAAACGCGATGGTTACCAGTCCAATATCCTTAACTATTTAAATCAAATGTACTTGTAATTGTAGTGAACTATGTGTGTAAAATTCTAATGATTTCATTAAACACAGTCATTTTCGCATTGAAATCATAAAAATTAATAAAATTCGTCAAAAACAGGTTGCCGATTCAAAGTTAAAAAGCATAGCCAAATAACGAATATTCGAAGAACCAAGGTTTATCATGTTTTACTTAACGCCAGCTGGTGGTGAGTTTTTACATTGGTTGTTCGCCAAACGCGATGGTTACCAGTCCAATATCCTTAACTATTTAAATCAAATGTACTTGTAATTGTAGTGAACTATGTGTGTAAAATTCTAATGATTTCATTAAACACAGTCATTTTCGCATTGAAATCATAAAAATTAATAAAATTCGTCAAAAACAGGTTGCCGATTCAAAGTTAAAAAGCATAGCCAAATAACGAATATTCGAAGAACCAAGGTTTATCATGTTTTACTTAACGCCAGCTGGTGGTGAGTTTTTACATTGGTTGTTCGCCAAACGCGATGGTTACCAGTCCAATATCCTTAACTATTTAAATCAAATGTACTTGTAATTGTAGTGAACTATGTGTGTAAAATTCTAATGATTTCATTAAACACAGTCATTTTCGCATTGAAATCATAAAAATTAATAAAATTCGTCAAAAACAGGTTGCCGATTCAAAGTTAAAAAGCATAGCCAAATAACGAATATTCGAAGAACCAAGGTTTATCATGTTTTACTTAACGCCAGCTGGTGGTGAGTTTTTACATTGGTTGTTCGCCAAACGCGATGGTTACCAGTCCAATATCCTTAACTATTTAAATCAAATGTACTTGTAATTGTAGTGAACTATGTGTGTAAAATTCTAATGATTTCATTAAACACAGTCATTTTCGCATTGAAATCATAAAAATTAATAAAATTCGTCAAAAACAGGTTGCCGATTCAAAGTTAAAAAGCATAGCCAAATAACGAATATTCGAAGAACCAAGGTTTATCATGTTTTACTTAACGCCAGCTGGTGGTGAGTTTTTACATTGGTTGTTCGCCAAACGCGATGGTTACCAGTCCAATATCCTTAACTATTTAAATCAAATGTACTTGTAATTGTAGTGAACTATGTGTGTAAAATTCTAATGATTTCATTAAACACAGTCATTTTCGCATTGAAATCATAAAAATTAATAAAATTCGTCAAAAACAGGTTGCCGATTCAAAGTTAAAAAGCATAGCCAAATAACGAATATTCGAAGAACCAAGGTTTATCATGTTTTACTTAACGCCAGCTGGTGGTGAGTTTTTACATTGGTTGTTCGCCAAACGCGATGGTTACCAGTCCAATATCCTTAACTATTTAAATCAAATGTACTTGTAATTGTAGTGAACTATGTGTGTAAAATTCTAATGATTTCATTAAACACAGTCATTTTCGCATTGAAATCATAAAAATTAATAAAATTCGTCAAAAACAGGTTGCCGATTCAAAGTTAAAAAGCATAGCCAAATAACGAATATTCGAAGAACCAAGGTTTATCATGTTTTACTTAACGCCAGCTGGTGGTGAGTTTTTACATTGGTTGTTCGCCAAACGCGATGGTTACCAGTCCAATATCCTTAACTATTTAAATCAAATGTACTTGTAATTGTAGTGAACTATGTGTGTAAAATTCTAATGATTTCATTAAACACAGTCATTTTCGCATTGAAATCATAAAAATTAATAAAATTCGTCAAAAACAGGTTGCCGATTCAAAGTTAAAAAGCATAGCCAAATAACGAATATTCGAAGAACCAAGGTTTATCATGTTTTACTTAACGCCAGCTGGTGGTGAGTTTTTACATTGGTTGTTCGCCAAACGCGATGGTTACCAGTCCAATATCCTTAACTATTTAAATCAAATGTACTTGTAATTGTAGTGAACTATGTGTGTAAAATTCTAATGATTTCATTAAACACAGTCATTTTCGCATTGAAATCATAAAAATTAATAAAATTCGTCAAAAACAGGTTGCCGATTCAAAGTTAAAAAGCATAGCCAAATAACGAATATTCGAAGAACCAAGGTTTATCATGTTTTACTTAACGCCAGCTGGTGGTGAGTTTTTACATTGGTTGTTCGCCAAACGCGATGGTTACCAGTCCAATATCCTTAACTATTTAAATCAAATGTACTTGTAATTGTAGTGAACTATGTGTGTAAAATTCTAATGATTTCATTAAACACAGTCATTTTCGCATTGAAATCATAAAAATTAATAAAATTCGTCAAAAACAGGTTGCCGATTCAAAGTTAAAAAGCATAGCCAAATAACGAATATTCGAAGAACCAAGGTTTATCATGTTTTACTTAACGCCAGCTGGTGGTGAGTTTTTACATTGGTTGTTCGCCAAACGCGATGGTTACCAGTCCAATATCCTTAACTATTTAAATCAAATGTACTTGTAATTGTAGTGAACTATGTGTGTAAAATTCTAATGATTTCATTAAACACAGTCATTTTCGCATTGAAATCATAAAAATTAATAAAATTCGTCAAAAACAGGTTGCCGATTCAAAGTTAAAAAGCATAGCCAAATAACGAATATTCGAAGAACCAAGGTTTATCATGTTTTACTTAACGCCAGCTGGTGGTGAGTTTTTACATTGGTTGTTCGCCAAACGCGATGGTTACCAGTCCAATATCCTTAACTATTTAAATCAAATGTACTTGTAATTGTAGTGAACTATGTGTGTAAAATTCTAATGATTTCATTAAACACAGTCATTTTCGCATTGAAATCATAAAAATTAATAAAATTCGTCAAAAACAGGTTGCCGATTCAAAGTTAAAAAGCATAGCCAAATAACGAATATTCGAAGAACCAAGGTTTATCATGTTTTACTTAACGCCAGCTGGTGGTGAGTTTTTACATTGGTTGTTCGCCAAACGCGATGGTTACCAGTCCAATATCCTTAACTATTTAAATCAAATGTACTTGTAATTGTAGTGAACTATGTGTGTAAAATTCTAATGATTTCATTAAACACAGTCATTTTCGCATTGAAATCATAAAAATTAATAAAATTCGTCAAAAACAGGTTGCCGATTCAAAGTTAAAAAGCATAGCCAAATAACGAATATTCGAAGAACCAAGGTTTATCATGTTTTACTTAACGCCAGCTGGTGGTGAGTTTTTACATTGGTTGTTCGCCAAACGCGATGGTTACCAGTCCAATATCCTTAACTATTTAAATCAAATGTACTTGTAATTGTAGTGAACTATGTGTGTAAAATTCTAATGATTTCATTAAACACAGTCATTTTCGCATTGAAATCATAAAAATTAATAAAATTCGTCAAAAACAGGTTGCCGATTCAAAGTTAAAAAGCATAGCCAAATAACGAATATTCGAAGAACCAAGGTTTATCATGTTTTACTTAACGCCAGCTGGTGGTGAGTTTTTACATTGGTTGTTCGCCAAACGCGATGGTTACCAGTCCAATATCCTTAACTATTTAAATCAAATGTACTTGTAATTGTAGTGAACTATGTGTGTAAAATTCTAATGATTTCATTAAACACAGTCATTTTCGCATTGAAATCATAAAAATTAATAAAATTCGTCAAAAACAGGTTGCCGATTCAAAGTTAAAAAGCATAGCCAAATAACGAATATTCGAAGAACCAAGGTTTATCATGTTTTACTTAACGCCAGCTGGTGGTGAGTTTTTTACATTGGTTGTTCGCCAAACGCGATGGTTACCAGTCCAATATCCTTAACTATTTAAATCAAATGTACTTGTAATTGTAGTGAACTATGTGTGTAAAATTCTAATGATTTCATTAAACACAGTCATTTTCGCATTGAAATCATAAAAATTAATAAAATTCGTCAAAAACAGGTTGCCGATTCAAAGTTAAAAAGCATAGCCAAATAACGAATATTCGAAGAACCAAGGTTTATCATGTTTTACTTAACGCCAGCTGGTGGTGAGTTTTTACATTGGTTGTTCGCCAAACGCGATGGTTACCAGTCCAATATCCTTAACTATTTAAATCAAATGTACTTGTAATTGTAGTGAACTATGTGTGTAAAATTCTAATGAAAAGCATAGCCAAAAACCGAATGTTCGAAGAACCAAGGTTTATCATGTTTTACTAAACGCCAGCTGGTGGTGAGTTTTTACATTGGTTGTTCGCCAAACGCGATGGTTACCAGTCCAATATCCTTAACTATTTAAATCAAATGTACTTGTAATTGTAGTGAACTATGTGTGTAAAATTCTAATGATTTCATTAAACACAGTCATTTTCGCATTGAAATCATAAAAATTAATAAAATTCGTCAAAAACAGGTTGCCGATTCAAAGTTAAAAAGCATAGCCAAATAACGAATATTCGAAGAACCAAGGTTTATCATGTTTTACTTAACGCCAGCTGGTGGTGAGTTTTTACATTGGTTGTTCGCCAAACGCGATGGTTACCAGTCCAATATCCTTAACTATTTAAATCAAATGTACTTGTAATTGTAGTGAACTATGTGTGACGTGTGTTGAAATCGTAAAAATTAAAAAATTCGTAAAAAACAGGTTGCCGATTCAAAGTTAAAAAGCATAGCCAAAAACCGAATGTTCGAAGAACCAAGGTTTATCATGTTTTACTAAACGCCAGCTGGTGGTGAGTTTTTACATTGGTTGTTCGCCAAACGCGATGGTTACCAGTCCAATATCCTTAACTATTTAAATCAAATGTACTTGTAATTGTAGTGAACTATGTGTGTAAAATTCTAATGATTTCATTAAACACAGTCATTTTCGCATTGAAATCATAAAAATTAATAAAATTCGTCAAAAACAGGTTGCCGATTCAAAGTTAAAAAGCATAGCCAAATAACGAATATTCGAAGAACCAAGGTTTATCATGTTTTACTTAACGCCAGCTGGTGGTGAGTTTTTACATTGGTTGTTCGCCAAACGCGATGGTTACCAGTCCAATATCCTTAACTATTTAAATCAAATGTACTTGTAATTGTAGTGAACTATGTGTGTAAAATTCTAATGATTTCATTAAACACAGTCATTTTCGCATTGAAATCATAAAAATTAATAAAATTCGTCAAAAACAGGTTGCCGATTCAAAGTTAAAAAGCATAGCCAAATAACGAATATTCGAAGAACCAAGGTTTATCATGTTTTACTTAACGCCAGCTGGTGGTGAGTTTTTACATTGGTTGTTCGCCAAACGCGATGGTTACCAGTCCAATATCCTTAACTATTTAAATCAAATGTACTTGTAATTGTAGTGAACTATGTGTGTAAAATTCTAATGATTTCATTAAACACAGTCATTTTCGCATTGAAATCATAAAAATTAATAAAATTCGTCAAAAAAGGTTGCCGATTCGTCAAAAACAGGTTGCCGATTCAAAGTTAAAAAGCATAGTCCAATATCCTTAACTATTTAAATCAAATGTACTTGTAAAGTGAACTATGTGTGAATGATTTCATTAAACACAGTCAATTGAAATCATAAAAATTAATAAAATTCCAAAAACAGGTTGCCGATTTTATCAAATAACGAATATTCGAAGAACCAAGGTTTATCATGTTTTACTTAACGCCAGCTGGTGGTGAGTTTTTACATTGGTTGTTCGCCAAACGCGATGGTTACCAGTCCAATATCCTTAACTATTTAAATCAAATGTACTTGTAATTGTAGTGAACTATGTGTGTAAAATTCTAATGATTTCATTAAACACAGTCATTTTCGCATTGAAATCGTAAAAATTAATAAAATTCGTAAAAAACAGGTTGCCGATTCAAAGTTAAAAAGCATAGCCAAAAACCGAATGTTCGAAGAACCAAGGTTTATCATGTTTTACTAAACGCCAGCTGGTGGTGAGTTTTTACATTGGTTGTTCGCCAAACGCGATGGTTACCAGTCCAATATCCTTAACTATTTAAATCAAATGTACTTGTAATTGTAGTGAACTATGTGTGTAAAATTCTAATGATTTCATTAAACACAGTCATTTTCGCATTGAAATCATAAAAATTAATAAAATTCGTCAAAAACAGGTTGCCGATTCAAAGTTAAAAAGCATAGCCAAATAACGAATATTCGAAGAACCAAGGTTTATCATGTTTTACTTAACGCCAGCTGGTGGTGAGTTTTTACATTGGTTGTTCGCCAAACGCGATGGTTACCAGTCCAATATCCTTAACTATTTAAATCAAATGTACTTGTAATTGTAGTGAACTATGTGTGTAAAATTCTAATGATTTCATTAAACACAGTCATTTTCGCATTGAAATCGTAAAAATTAAAAAATTCGTAAAAAACAGGTTGCCGATTCAAAGTTAAAAAGCATAGCCAAAAACCGAATGTTCGAAGAACCAAGGTTTATCATGTTTTACTAAACGCCAGCTGGTGGTGAGTTTTTACATTGGTTGTTCGCCAAACGCGATGGTTACCAGTCCAATATCCTTAACTATTTAAATCAAATGTACTTGTAATTGTAGTGAACTATGTGTGTAAAATTCTAATGATTTCATTAAACACAGTCATTTTCGCATTGAAATCATAAAAATTAATAAAATTCGTCAAAAACAGGTTGCCGATTCAAAGTTAAAAAGCATAGCCAAATAACGAATATTCGAAGAACCAAGGTTTATCATGTTTTACTTAACGCCAGCTGGTGGTGAGTTTTTACATTGGTTGTTCGCCAAACGCGATGGTTACCAGTCCAATATCCTTAACTATTTAAATCAAATGTACTTGTAATTGTAGTGAACTATGTGTGTAAAATTCTAATGATTTCATTAAACACAGTCATTTTCGCATTGAAATCATAAAAATTAATAAAATTCGTCAAAAACAGGTTGCCGATTCAAAGTTAAAAAGCATAGCCAAATAACGAATATTCGAAGAACCAAGGTTTATCATGTTTTACTTAACGCCAGCTGGTGGTGAGTTTTTACATTGGTTGTTCGCCAAACGCGATGGTTACCAGTCCAATATCCTTAACTATTTAAATCAAATGTACTTGTAATTGTAGTGAACTATGTGTGTAAAATTCTAATGATTTCATTAAACACAGTCATTTTCGCATTGAAATCGTAAAAATTAAAAAATTCGTAAAAAACAGGTTGCCGATTCAAAGTTAAAAAGCATAGCCAAAAACCGAATGTTCGAAGAACCAAGGTTTATCATGTTTTACTAAACGCCAGCTGGTGGTGAGTTTTTACATTGGTTGTTCGCCAAACGCGATGGTTACCAGTCCAATATCCTTAACTATTTAAATCAAATGTACTTGTAATTGTAGTGAACTATGTGTGTAAAATTCTAATGATTTCATTAAACACAGTCATTTTCGCATTGAAATCGTAAAAATTAAAAAATTCGTAAAAAACAGGTTGCCGATTCAAAGTTAAAAAGCATAGCCAAAAACCGAATGTTCGAAGAACCAAGGTTTATCATGTTTTACTAAACGCCAGCTGGTGGTGAGTTTTTACATTGGTTGTTCGCCAAACGCGATGGTTACCAGTCCAATATCCTTAACTATTTAAATCAAATGTACTTGTAATTGTAGTGAACTATGTGTGTAAAATTCTAATGATTTCATTAAACACAGTCATTTTCGCATTGAAATCGTAAAAATTAAAAAATTCGTAAAAAACAGGTTGCCGATTCAAAGTTAAAAAGCATAGCCAAAAACCGAATGTTCGAATTTAATCCCTCACACATTCTGTAAAAGACCACTTTAGATCAATAAGTAGCAATGATTAAAATGGAAAAAAACTTAAACCAAACGTGAAAATCTTGGTAGGCCCAGCTGAAGTTGAGAATGCAAGAAGCATTGAAGAGAAACTGGCATGAAATGGTGCTCTTCAAATAGCTGAAGGTTTGCAGGTAAACTATCAATTTGACAAACACATTTGTAAGATGTTAAAAACTTTTAATTTTTCTGTATTGCAATAGGTAGAAGACTGTGGAATTGCTTGACAAATATATTAAGAAACGAGATAAATCAAATCAGAAAGTAAAAAAAAATTGGGCTGAACGCATCGAAGAAAAGGAAAAGAGAAAGGAATAACAACAGATAAAGAGAAAAGCCAACATTAAGAAAGAGGAAACTGAAAAGGAAGAATATAAAGTGATTAAACCAAATTTAAAAAAGGAAAATTTAACATATTAAATACTGATACTGACTCATGGATGAGCTAAACTCGTGTTCTTTCATGTACAAGCCATGTCGTTATAGTTAAAAAAAAATACACTGGCATGTCTTCCATGATCTTGGAAAATTTTAAGAAAAAAATCTTAGATTCATTTTATAAGGTTTAGCGTCTTCACTAATAACAGTCTCACAAAACAAAGTCCTTCATGGTAGAAATCTGTGGCTCATAGACGTTCCTACGCAAATTGAATATTCCAGTTTTGCTCGAACTATTTATTGCTTTGCTGAAAAGCGCTCCAAGATAACAGTCAGCAGTATCCGCTTGGCATAATTATAGCAGTAGGTTATGATTTTAATATATTTATTGGGCTCTTTGTAATCGTGAAAAGAATTGAAAATGTGATAAGGAAATAAATGGTATGAGAATCAATATTGAATTATAATAATTTTTATTTGTCCTTATCTCAAACGATAGTTTAAGTTTGTAATGTTCTTCCCATAACCATTATTTATCAAATGTTAATAATAATAAACTAGTCTTCGTATTAACATATCTTTGTTCCCAGCAACCACAAAAGCCACGCGGAACTCATTCAGTTTCCGTATTCACAACAAATCAGTGGTCTTTACCTATGGCATAAGTATCGACAAAGGGAAGTTATAAGGGAGATGGACTAATGGTTGGGGGGGGGGGCATGATCAAAGAGGGTGGACAGAACAAGGCTAAGTGCGAAAAACATATATTTCTCATATTATATTTAAAGAAGCTAAAGTACTTCAATAAACAAAAATTGTGAAAAGTGAACTTTATATCACGGGATATGAGCAATAGATAAATACTAACATAATCCGAAATAAGATTGCAACCGAATAAATAATCAAAGATTAACTAGCGTTCATACGCTAACTTGGTTTCATATCTGCAAACCTTATAGAACGTCACGGTTTCAGCAACCTTTCTACATTTCAACTTCCACGGAATAGGAGGTGGGAAATACGTTTGGAAACAAATTAAAGTATGTTGGAACATATAAATTAAGCGGAGAAAAAGGCCCAGTCCAAGGAGAAAAAGGCCCACTTTTCAATTTGGAAAAAAGTGGGCCTTTTTCGTGTGGGCCTTTTTCGTATGGGCCTTTTTGTTGGGCCTTTTTCGTCTGGGCTTTTTTCTCCGCCAATCGTTGCATCGACACGCATTTATTCTGTTCGCTTAGAGGCACTGGATTCTGACCGCGAAAAACATGAGTTTGTTAGGGCAATGGATGAGTCAAAAGGTGGGAAACATTTGGAATTAAATGAGCTTAAACAGATGATAATTGATCAGAAAGAAATTGCGAATGTACGTCAGGGAAATAAGACCGTAGACACTCCAAAATCGGAGAGGGATGAAATGAAGGATGTGCTGCACGAGCTCACTCAGGCGGTAAAACAACTCCACATTGAGAGGAGGGATAATGTTTCTTCTTCGTCGGGTGCCCCGTATAAAAAAAAGGTTTCATTTAGCCTTACCAACGAGATAGGAACCAAAATAGGCCTACAAACTTTACACCACCTTTCTCAAGATCTAGTATCTATCCAAATAATAGGCCTACTCGAAACGTAATAACTTGTAACTTCTGCGGTTATCGTGGTCATACGCCATCAGATTGTCGTAAATTCCAACGGCATAATTTGGAACAAGCGCAGCCCCCGATTTGTTATTCTTGCCGTGAAATTGGACATAAATCGAATAATTTTCCCAAGTATAGCTCCAGTAGGCCTAATATTCCAGGTCCGTCTCAGCGCCAGGGAAACCGATAAGTATCAACTGTAACTTCGGGTCAGTTGATAGGGAGCCTCAGTGAAATCCCTACAAGTCGCGAAATTAACAACGATAACGAACGAATCGACCCTAGAATTCCGTTAAAAATTTTCCAGATACATTTACAAGCATTATTTGATACAGGCGCGTCTAAAAGCATTATTCACGAGAGAATATTTAAGAAGTTACCCCCGAGAGGTCAAGTGATCTGCTGTCAGCTTGATTTTGATTTATATGATGTAGGGGAGAAAAAGTTACATACGCTGGGAAGAGTTACATTGCCTGTACGATACGGAGAATCTGTTTGAAGGCAGGAATTTATTAGTACAAATGGTGTCTCTGAAGACTGTATCCTTGGATGGGATGCAATCCAGAAACACGGTTTTCGGCTCGATGGAGAAGCCAAAGGTATTTATATTTAGCAAGGGATGTATAGGGATCAGCCATCTCTAGGGTATCAGACATGGCAAAAAGACGGTCAAAAAGGGTACGACGGTCAAAAAGACGCCGCTATCTCGTCAGACGTCGCTAGTAATTGCAGCGCAGATGACAGGTTCATTTCCGTATGTCCCCCCTAAAAGCACATTTATTTTTACCCCAGCAAAGGATTTGCCGAACGGCATTTTTATTGAGGAATTCGTTGGAAATGTGTCGGAAGATGAGAAATATCAAATTATGGTCGGAAATCATTCATTAAATCAAGTCATAATTCCTAGGAACACTTCATTAGGCGTAATTGAAATAATTCATAACGTAATTGGTAAAATTGCTTAAAGTAAACTTGAGGAAAAACCTACTATAAAACATGAGCCACTATTAATTTCAGAAGTCGACACTGAATTTCAAGCTCCGCTCTCAAAATTATTAAATAACTTTAACGACTTGTTTGGAGCAAAAGGTTCAGAATTAGGAAACACTAATCTAATTAAGCATACAATTGATACACAAGGAAGAGGCCCTATTCTACAACGCCCTTTTCGCGTTACAAACAATCAAAGAAAAATATTAGAAGATAAAGTACAGGAAATGCTAGATGCTAACGTTATACAATATTCTCATTCTCCATGGGCTTCACCTGTGGTTTTAGTAGAGAAAAAAAGTGGTGAAGTAAGATTTTAGGTCCATTACCGGAAATTAAACAGTATTACAAAAAAAGATTCACTTCATATGTCGAGGATAGACGAAACGTTAGACAAATTATATGGGAAGAAATTATTCACAACTCTTGATTTGGCCTCTGGCTATTGGCAAATTCAAGTAGATGAGCCGTCAAAAGAAAAAACCGCTTTTGTAGTAGAAAACAATCTTTACGAATTTAATCGCATGGCTTTCGGTTTATGTAACGCGCCAGCCACATTTCAGAGATTAATGAATTACATCCTGAGAGACGTCTTAGGAAAGAAGGCATTAGTTTATCTGGACGACGTTATTATTTTTAGACACTTTCGACGATCATTTAAACGATATTCGCGAAATTTTTAAGCTATTAAAAGACGCTAATTTAAAATTGAAACTTAAGAAATGCCAGTTCATCAAACAATCTGTAAACTATTTAGGCCATGTCATTTCGACTGAGGGAACTAAACTTGATCCGGGAAAAATTGACAAAATTTTAAAATTACAAAACGCCCATTGCTGTCGATGAAATGAGGTCATTTCTTGGCTTAGCAGGATATTATAGGAGATTTATTCAAAATTTTGGTTCAATTGCAAAACCTTTGACTAGATTAACTCACAAAGATCTTAGCACGAAACCTTTTGCTTGGGGAACAGAATAACAAGTTGCTTCTGAGAAACTGCGCACTTCTCTTGTTACACCGCCAGTTCTCGTATATCCAAATTTTGATGTGAAGTTCTTTCTTTTCACCGACGCATGCGACTACGGTATCGGAGCCGTTCTCTCTCAGATTCAAAACAGTCAGGAGCACCCAATAGCTTATTCCAGTAGACAGTTAACCAAGGCGCAAATGAAATATAGTACAACAGAAAAAGAAGTTCTAGCGGTCGTAGATGCGATTAAACATTTCCGTCATTATCTCTTAGATAAGCCTTTTGACATAGTAAGTGATTATCGTCCCTTGCAATGGCTTAAAAATCAAAAAGACAACAATGGAAGACTAGGTAGATGGGCAATATTACTCGCTGCAACCAATTATGAATTAAAATATAGACCGTCGTATTCACCAGAATGCAGACTGTTTATCAAGATTAAAAGTAGCTGGTATTCAAACTGGGAAAGATATGCAATTGATTTGTGAAAAACAATTAGGAGATGATCTTTGTATAGCTATTAGGAATTATTTAGAGAAAGGGGAACTGGATGAAATTTTTAATCCGTCAAAGCTCGATTGGGTAAAGGACATTGAGTATTTTAAGATTATCGAAGGAACACTTTATAGACGGGAACTGCCATCTCAGAGTAATAAAAGGAACGACACTAACCATCAATTAGTCTTGCCATTATCTCTGCGCCATCTTGTGCTTAAAGAATTACATGACGCTCCGATGGGTGGACATTTAGCATTTTATAAAACTTACTAGTAACATTGGGCCCGTCCAGGGCCGGGGTACAGGTGGCGCTAGCGTATCCTTGCGCTATTTCTAAGAAAATCGTTCCACTCCAATTTTTCGCCCGTCTACTTTTAATTTTTTTCACAATCAAGAGTTCCCCTTTCTTGCCCGCCAACCAACTCACTGTTTCTGCCCTTCCATCCCCTCACTTTCACTGCCCGTCAATAAAACAGCTGAAGTTGCCCGTCGACCCCCTCTCTGCCCGTCAAGCCAACCGTTGCCCATGAAACCACTCTTTGCCCGTCGACCCCCTCGCTGCCCGTCAACCCCCTCTCTACCCGTCGACCCCCTCTCTGCCCGTCAACCCACATTCTCTCTGCCTGCTGTCCCTTTCGTCACAGTCTCTGCCTGTTCATAGTTGTCTGTCCACTCATTTTTTCCTTTTGCCCGTTACTGCCTGCAAAAAATGCCTGCTGTCCAACCGTCGGGCTAAAACGCATGCTGTATGGCGCATCGACCTTTTTTTGCATTTGCCCGTCTTCTGTCACAATTTTCGTCAAAATGATCGATTTATTTGCCCGTCTCTGCCTGTCTTTAAATGCCCATCGTCCCCCGCGCTTTTAGTTGCCAGTCTGTCTATGTCTTACATTCCCAGTTTTGCCCGTCACGCCAATCTTTATTTCCTATTTAACGCACCCACTATCCGTTCCCGTCGGCTTACGTGCTGTTGCCCACCCGTTATACGCAATACTGGAAAGAACTGAAAAGTAGCTGAAATCCACATTTCCAGCCAACATTCTAGTTTTCCAAATCCCCATCCCGCCGATTCACCGGCGGCGGTCTGAACCCTTTTTCAGGTAGTCCCCCCGCCAGCCAATCACAGCAAAAGCATAGTGTGAAAGGGCCTGATAGAATAGTAAAAGATTAATCCAATAATACAGTAGACATCGCTGATAATTCGTATATATGTCAGCGTACGCATGTAAATAGATTAAAACCTCTGTATGAAACAATGCTATGGAAACATGAGCATTGCCCGCCACTAGAGACCCCCTCGGAATTTGAGAGCAGATTTCGAAAGTTAATTGCGACTCAAACAACATGTGTATCTGAACACGAGCTCAATGACGAAGCCGCAAGACAACAAAATATTGGATCAAAAGCCATGTCAGAATTGATATCAGACACCAATTCAATGGGTCGACAACTTGTGCTAGGAGAGCAATTGTCTTCAAATGACAATTGCGATGTTACGACAAATCAAAAGCATCCAACAACAATGTCTAAAACTCATCCTATATACGCCGCTAAGGATTTCGAAAATCAGCAAAAGGAGCACCAAGATCAGGTGACATCAGCATCAACATATCAAGAAAATATGAACCAACGTCCACAACGAAATCGGAGAAAAGCAATTCGTTACAGAGATGAAGTGTAATGATTTAAAACTGCACAATTCTCAAACAATAACAAGTGGACCACTATATAAACTGTGCGTCAACTAACTACTACTAACTAAACGACACTTTAGTGGGACATTTAAACTGGCAGACATTTCCACCTAAAGTTCAAAGATTTTCAAAATAAGTCCACACAGGACAACGAGTGCGTTTTACATATTCAGACATCTGACATGAAAGTAAAAATAAATCATTAATAAGTACCGTACAAAATTTATATATAATGCACAAAAGGGCAACTTATTTAAAAAAACGGGTGTGTAATGAACTTACCTTGACGAACGTGCTGGGAGGAGAGGATTTACAATTTGAAACTCAAAAAGTACTAATTGTTTGCTAAGTGTTTCAACAACGGCGCCATCTATCAACCATACGGCGAGCTAACTAATCAAGCAAATTCAGCTAATCAAGCAAATGAACTAATCGAGCAAACTATCAATATTCCGGTGTATTTTAAGCGGATTTTTAAATGATGGTACCATAAACAATTATATCAAGGCTACGTAAATGAAGCAGTTTCAAAACTATTTTAAAGGATATTTGGCAAACTGCATCGATACTCGTTCACAAAATTTACCATTTTACTGGTTGACTGATGGGCGTGTATTGCGTAACAAGCATATCGTTGTGGATATAGTGCAATGTTCGTGATTCAAAGTATAGGAGCTGGAATCTTCCTACAGATATATTTTTTCTTGAAAATGAGCATTACAATTATTTTTTACGCACTCAGTAATTTGGCAACCAAAATTTCTTATTAATTGCACAGTGTAACATTAAGAATTCAAAAAATTCAAATGTTAAATGAGAGAAGAATACTGAAAACAATAGCTTTGTAACATGTTGTTTAGCCTTACGTAAAACACGCGCGGACCAATTTCGACGAGTCTGCAATTTGTTTCGGTACTCGGTAACAATATTATTATGCCTTGCATTGCAATAAAATTTTATGAGGCATTAGCGATATGGATAAGTATTGCGCTCGGGACTCGGATTACTCGAATTCAAATCTGTTTTGGGGAATTTTTTTTTCAACAATTCGTTAAAAATTATTTTTTAAACGTATCTGAGCAATAACAATTTGAAATGCTTGCTCACTGTTAACTGAGGCGTGATACGGTACTAATAAAATTAGAGTTTTAAGTTATAAATAAAACTGATTTTCATGGATAAATAGTATTCTGTTTAGCATAGTGAATGAAGCAGATAACGGTAAATAACAGTTTTGTCTGAAATTTCTATCGATACTCAGCCCTAATCGTTGGATTCATTGCATGACACATACAATTTATGACGAGTTAGCGTTGTAGATGAATTCGACGTTTATACTAAGAAGTACGGGGGTTCGAATCCGACTTCGAGAGTTTTTTTTTAATTTTAAATACGTATTTTAGGATGTTTGCTATAAATATATTTGCGCAATGGAAAGTTATTATTTTCGTCTACGTTTTATATACATGTAATGAAAATTTTTGAATTATTTTTGTATTTTCTGCCCGGACGTCATCTATTGTTAAATGGGAAACCTATTTGGAATGTATCGATGCAGCGATCATCTAAGAATGTCGGCTATCTAAAAATATCGATGTATCGTAAGTTTTAGATAGTCACTAACACTAGCAGTCCTATTTCTACAGTCCTATTTCACCGGGTATCGACACTATGTACAGTCTTCGGTTTTGCGTTTTGCGAAGGCCTGTGGTATCGTTAGGCCTAGCCGGGTACTCAATAAATCAAATTTCCCAAAAATTAATTGTTTTGCGCTATTTTCGCGAAATATTTTTATGAACTGTATCAGTTTTATAATCCAACCCCTGTTTTTATACTAATTTGTAAAGGAGGACACGACGTTGTCATGTTGCCTCCAATACGGAGAAATAAAACTAAACGCGGCGCCGTTACTCACAATGTCGCGTATAGGTAAGCACAAGACAATACGTGTTTTTAGAATAATCGTGTATTAAAATACCACAAGTAGTCAATGGAATGGACAGGTCGGGAGGCAAAGGCCTACAATGACGTAACTATTACTCGGGCATACACTACTAAGGGACAACTAAGACAAGTAGCGAATATTACTAAGAAGGGGACTTACGCTTCAGCTTGTGAGAGTGAGGTAGCGGCTCGGAAGGATGCTGAGGTACACAAGAGATAGCTCTCTCAAGGGACGACTAACTACTGCGAGTTGCCGATGGCTTTTTATATGTTAACCATCGACTGTGAGAGCCATACGACACAGTGTTAAAGGATAGGCGGCAATATCGGGCGGTATCGGGCAATTTTGGGCGCAATGGAGAGGTATAGGCGGGCAAATTTGGGCGTTATCGAACGAATTTGGACGATAGTTAAAAATCGCTTGGACGGTTTTAGGCCATTTCGGGCAATCTCAGACCAACCAAAATAAATCTATTTTTTAGCCGACGTGCCGGGACATGTCTTGTTATTTATTATATTTTTAAGGGAGTTTTAAAACTAGGTTAGTAAATGAAGGCTTTAAGTAAAAAAAGGGGGCTACAGGTATTAAATTCTAGTCTATTTGAAAAAGGGAGTAAGAAGGGGCTTTGCTAGACGATTCGTTAGATCGCTCCCCGTCATACCAGATTGCGTCCCGCAATCCAAAAGAAATTTAGGGCTCTCTTGGGCGGTTATTCTGCGGTCGGTAAACTGCTGTAGGAGGGGGGCGCGGGGGTTTACAACAACATGTCCATATTAAACCACAAAATCGGAGGGCATAGCAGCCGCGAGCGAGTAAAAGGAAGGCAGCGATAAGTAGAATGATGAACGAATAAACTTTAAAATTCTCGAACTAATTGGTAAAAGTGCCGAGACCGGCTTTTTCGGCTGCCGATATGACGATTGCAGATGCTCCTGTGTTTTGATTTGGTCCAGTCGCAGAATGTTCGTTCATGGCTGCTGTAATGTCGGCCATCACATCCATTGGACTAACCAGGGTATCTGTATATGTGGAATTGGTTTGATGCCAGTACTCCAAGAAATCGACGTCTTGGTAACGGGAAGCGTCGGCCAGATCACGCTGCGGAACGACGACGGATGCTTCGGCCACTTGCCACGTGTTATTGCGGTAGGCATACGGTTTATCGTTGAAATTAACGATTCCACCACCCCAGTAGCATGGCGTGAACTCTGTGCGTTCCCAACCGGATCGGCCGATAGTAGAATTTCCGAACCGCGGCTGCGGCCATTTTTTGTCGGTTTCTAAAATAAATTAAACTACGGAAAACTTCTTTGCAAAGTTGTTCAACTTATTAAACAGACACTAATTGCAATATTAGGACGGATGTCGGTGGACTCAGCGAGCCGTCACGAGAAACAAAAAAAAAAAAAAAAAAAAAACCTCTTAACTTCTTTTATCAAAAAATAAATAAATAAATAAATAAAAATGCAAACAAACAAAAAAAAGGGCTACAGGTATATAATTCTAGTCTATTTGAAAAAGGGAGTAAGAAGGGGCTTTGCTAGACGATTCGTTACAAATTTAACGCATAAGAACAAAGATTTTGAAAAAGGCGTGGATGCCATGATTCATTAAATTAGTTACCATGGAGACGAGGCTTCCCATCCCAAAGTCTGTCTCTCGTAGCCTAGTGCACATACAGTTTGTAGTAGATTGGTAAAAGAATTTTGGCTTTGCCTGCCGGCAATTTGTCTCACTCCTTGGCGATTCGAGACACGAGCTCATTCATGACTCGTTTCTATTGCAACGTCTACTGCATTTTTTTCCGCATTGTCCCATATCCTAACATAACCCACCTAAACTACTAAGTAACTTAGCTATACGTTGATAGGGGGCATTTTTTTTAAAGGAGGGTAGTCGGATTTTTTTGGAACATACTGTACGTTTGAACCACCGACTCTCAAAGTTGCACGCCAAAGCTTTACAACTGTGCTGTTGACATGTTATAATTTTTACATATACAACTTATAGATATCAATATAGTCTGCTGTCCAGATACAGCGTCATGGGAGCTTATGGAAAAATAGAGTAAAATCAGTCATCACTTAGATGAATAGTATATGTATACATTAGCTTAGAAATTTTATCGCATTGTTAAGGAACAGTCTACAAACATTACTTCGGCGATATTAGGTAGGATAGGGGCAAATTGAAAACAATTTTTTTCGGCTTAAGATTTCGGACAGTACGGCGTGTTTACAGGAAGTTCAATGCTTTTTTCTCGAAAATTCCAATCACATTTTTTCCCCGTTTTTTACTGGTGAACCTATGGCCTATTGGCTACTTTAAAAGAGAAGTGTTTAATAGAAGTTTAAAAATCAATATTTTATGTTTGGGGTGAGTTTTGATCGCAAGTTACCTGGTCGGAAAAGATGATGTCTTGTTTTGACAGCTCATTATTTTGATTATTGAAAACATAAATTTCGCAGTATTTCCCTATTGCATCCTCTTCGGTGTCTTAAGCTATTCGATTCAGAATTAAAACTCAATCGAATGGATAAATTAGTTCTGAAAAATAAGACTGTCCAGCATAAATGTCCAATGAGTTAGGGTTTTTGTCCGAAATTAACAGATCGGCTTTACACACATTCCCTATAACAAAGACTGTTAGCCCAAACGCTGTCCCTATTCGCTTTTTTACTCTACTAGACTCGGTGACAATTCCTTGACTGCGCTTCCTCAGTTTCTGAGTTCACCATGAAACTTTTTGGAACGTTTTGGCAAAATTGCGTTTTGCTGTGCGAAATGTGCGTCGCGCATGCAGCCAATCAAGAAATGCGTCTTAAATGGCGATGCTGATGATGTGTAAAATCATCGCATGTATGAGTGAGCTAGCAAGTGTCTAGGTAAACCGTGCTGCGCATATTGTGTTGCAACCCATAACTCTACTTATCATAACTAATAATGATGCGAAGTAAGAGAATATATTAAATTATATTTGACTTCGTTACACATGAAACTGTAATGATAAAAAACAATTTAAGATAACTTCTGTTATTAGAAGAATGCCCGACTAAATTTACCGGTAACACTATCGATTCTGTGATGCAATCTGCTTTCTGGAGAAAAAGCCTATACATCCCATGTATCATTAATGCACTTAAGACGATCTGCACCCTTTTCATAACTCTTTTTTTCAACCTATGCCTGTGATTCCTGAAGTTTCCTTACAATCAATTTACTTCACAAATGTTTTTCAACTTTTCTTTTAAAGCCTCTATTACTACAAAAGTATGATCATTAATGTAAAATCTAGCAATAATTGATAAATTTATGTACTTACTAAAAGTCTCTAATTGGCTTTTCTTCTGGTTGTCTCAAGCCATCGAACAGATCAGGATCGTCCTCATCATTAGATTGACATAGGGTAAAATTTTCTACTAGAGCAGAGGAAAGTAGGCTACATTCTTAAGAAACTGATTAGATATTACAGCATGTTTTTCTTTTTCATTAAAGAACTATTTTAAACGATGCAGTGACACGTCAACAAGTTGTTTCTTTTTTTCGGTGGTGGTCGCTACTAGAATCACAGCTAGTGAGGAAAAAGAATGCTAGAAGCGTGTGCCTGTCGGAGCCCGGATGACCGAACCGACTCGCGGAGACCATGCTGTCGATTTCCCAGTCCAAGTCCACAGAAGCTTGTAAAAAATAATAGAGAAACCCATGCCTCTATCAGCAACGGGAAAAAAACCTACTAACCAATTTCGATGGCCAAAAAGCTTAATGGTCATTTTTTTAAATCCCACTAACACACTACGTTGATTTAATTGAAATTTCTAGGGGAAATCTTTAAAGGGTGTTCCGTTTAGCAGTTTAGAAATCGTATTCAGGAAAATATTGCATGCATAAGAAAATAGTTGTTTGCAAAATATACAAATATGCTGCCAATTCGCGCACTGAAGGAACAGGTTATCTAGCAGCATAAAGCACTGTGATTACTTCAACAATAATGCTAGGGCAGACGAAAAGTGACAAGAGGAGCGGTTAATGGGAAAAGAACGGCGCCAAAACTATTCGGTCCAAGAAGCATGCGTGGCCAGGTATTATATTCTGCAGCACTATATCTGCGCCTTAAAAATAGTTTTTTAAATAGAATAGTTATGAGGTTTTCAAGCGGAACTTGTAGTTTTTGACGTAAGGGACCATATTGACCGACGCGGTGTTCGGTTGTTTGTTGATTAGTATGCAACTCGATAACTATTGGTAATAAAACATTTTTAAAAGTTTGTACGAAATGCACTGTTCTTTGATTAACGATCAACTAAATTTTAATCAGCAGGCGCCCATTCTTTCCCTTCCGTCTATCCGTCCGCGAAAGACATCCCGTCGCAATATGAGCCCATATTAAAAAGATCTGATAACAGTGGTTGTACAGACACCAAGGGCGGGTACTGCTCATTCTCCTGTGTCTCGTCTGACTGTATTCTTCATCATTGCCAATAGAGTTAAGCTAGTTTATCTAAGCGTTTATTCGTTTGGTATTCTATTCCGTAAAAATATATGAAGGACTGATAAAATTTTATCTTGATGTTTTTGTTTTGTTTTTTTTTTGCCGACGAAAGATTGACTATTAGCTTGTACGCAATCCAGACTGCTCGTACGCAAGAAAAACAGGCAAATTTTATTACCGTTTCTTCGGCTATTATAACATTTTATAAATTTTTCTTTTAGTTAAGTTACGCATTTCCCCTTTTACTATCAATTTTGTTGTGAGATCCCCCATCCAACTCTCCTTGCTCTAATTAGAACATGGGAGAAAATGTAATTTTTTTTTTTGCCCTGAATTAGCAGGAACCTGCCCTCTGTCCGAATTAGTGCCTTTACGTATTGCCAACAAAATGTGCAACTCATTTGCAACTTTCGCGGACTTGCGGTTGTACCGGTCGGTATATCTTGTCATATTAGACTATAAGTATTTAATTGACTCAGTTAAGATCATTTTGTATTATTGCAGGACTAAGGTAAATCAAATTAAGACATAATTTATAGTTAAGTGGGGAAAAAAATTTTGAAGGCTTTCTTGTAACATAATAAGAATAACTATTTCCATCTCACTGAGGACGCAGTCCTCGTTTTTGCTTATGAGTCTTCATACACTTAACTGATTTTTTTTTTCGTTAAAACCTGTCGTAGTACTCGGCATACAAAACAATCTTAAACAACGGGATATAACAAAATACAAATTGATCAAGGAAAAATTGTTTCATAAAAAAACCCTAAATGAGGCTTTAGGCCCATAATTAGATAGCTTTGTTAAGAATTCAAAACCTTCCTGCGAATTATACGGATCTGATAGGAAATTTTAAGTTACGAGATATATTTCATACAGGTTACTATGGAGACTCAAAAACAGAGTTTGCGAAAGACTTGAGGAATTGCAATTCCCTATAGCCTTTAAGAGAAAGGAAAACTTGATGGAAAAAAAAAATAGTATTGCTCTAATGCCAGACAATAAGACATACTAAACGTGAAGTAGTATCTTCCGCGATTTTGCTGAACAGATAATTTTGGCAGGAAGAGCTCATTGTTTGGTTTTATTTTGATGTGGAACTGAACGCAAGACGCAGAGGCATTTTCTATGTTAAAATGATTTCAGCTGTTGAACGAAGGCCATGCCAAAGCCAACAATAAGAGTCCATTGATACCAAGTGCTTACTAAACCATTGGAAGATGACCAGCCACATTCCAGCTCTGTTTTTAATACTGACATGAAGGGTTTGTTGGCCTTGTTGCGACAACTTGCTGCACGTAGATCTCTCATTACTGATTGATAGTTGTTGCATCGATCTTTACACATTTGTTGGCGCCACCTGCGCATCCAGAACTCAACCCACCTTAAAAAAATAATAATAACAAATTAGCATGTGTATAGGAGGTTTGGTTAACAGAAACGTTTGCTTTCGTTTGAATATTAGTATAGAACTAGAGGCATTAGCTTGTACGGAATCCCAATTGGTAGGCCTCTTAAAGCTAATGCAATCCCATATTGTCATATTACAACAAAGGTTGCTGATACACAAAAAAAAATCCTTCGTACACTTGTACAGTTTCAGGAACTAATGGGCTAAATTTGTTGTGTAAATGATGTACAGCATGGAGTGACACGCACAAATGTATACGTCAAAATTCATTAAAAGTTGTGTGTTCGTAATCCGAGCCTGTAATAACCCCTCAAATTGTAAATTCTTTTTTTTTTTTTTTGGCTGCTAATATGTGATGCGTTAACTAAATTGTTTAGTAAATGAACTTACCCAACGCTGCAGTCGCAATTCCAAGGGTTATCCGCCAACTGAAGTTGAGTGAGAAAAACGGAACCGCTGGTACCTGGATGAATTGTTGTTGATGGCTCTGCCATTGTAGATAATTTGTTATGTCGTAACTCGAGCTGAAGCCAACGGACATTTCCAAGATTCTGAAAAAGTGCCTTAGTCAATTCAGTTACGCCGTTGTCTTGCAAAGTAAGAGTCAGCGCCTTGCCTTGGAAATCCTTCGTGATATATTTTATTGGAAGAACAAAAAGTTTTAGTAATTGGTAGCAGTGCTTGTAAACTATATTCTACTTCGTTTCACCTTAAAGGCGTTGCTTGTAATGCTCTTTAATTTGTTGCCACTAATGGTAATGTTGCCTATTTTAAACGGTAACTTTCCTTTCAACTGACTATCTAAGGTTGCAGCTTCCACCTAGAAATAGCAACCTAATTAATAATAATTGCATTTTTTTTATTTGCTTTTTTTTTTGCTTACATCAACTTCCAGATGTTTGATAACATGGTTGAAGTCCAACAGTTTTGGAATGTCCAATCCTTTAACCCTTTCATAAGTTCCAATTGCCAAATGCCGCAGATTGGTCATCTGGAACAAGCTTCCTTCCTAGAAATACATCCAGACATTTAATAAAGCAATTATCCGAAACGGAGAAGTACGAGTTATACCTCGAATGTTTGTAGAGGAAGATTTTGAATGTTTAAGTATTCCAAACTTTTCATGCTGGCTAGCGTTCCGTTTGCCAGAGCCGTTAAATTGTTACCGTTCAGACGAAGTGACCGTAGTTTGGAAGCTGTGGACCACGGTGATTCTGGCAGAACTGTAAGCTGGCAATAGCTGATGTCGAATTCCTTCAAATTAGCGTAGCGGGTAAAGAAATCCGATGGCAAATTTTCAACCCTTTGAAAAGCAAATTAGTATGAGTTGGATGTGCAAATGAAAGAATTTTTTTTTATGTACGTATTGTATGATATGTTAAGCGATAGCAGTTCGGGAAGATGGAAATCACCGAGATCGACACTACCTATTTCGGCCAAATTGAGGTGAACCAACGACTGGAGCAGATTGTCGAAGATATGGTCGGCCACTGTATGAATGGGATTGCTACTCAAATCCAAATGAGTTAACCGGTTCAGTGAAGAAAAGGTTTTCTCCGTCAGCGTCGAAATTGCATTGTTGGAAAGATCCAAGTACACTAGGTCGGTCAGTTTTTTCAACTGCATCAAGCAGAGGAAAAAGAAATATCAGGCTACAAAGTGATGAGGCGTAAGAAACTGATGTAAATTTATCAATATTTGCAAAAACATATTTGTTTTGAAACTGCATTGCCTAAGTTCAGTTATTCGCCATCCCCCAAGACTATAATGGCTACATCGTAAAAGATGTCGTCTGGTTTCGTTTATAGGTTCACGCGACAAAGGCTATAGTTTAAGTTACCTGATCAGGCGTGATGGACGTTATTTCATTGTGAGAAGCATCCAGATGCCTGAGAGTGGTGGCAATGCGACTAAGGCAGCCGTCAGGAATTTTGCTTATCTGGTTGTGGGAGACATCGAGGATTTCCAGCTGGGTATCCTTAAACAAAGTGTCAGGCAGAAATCGGAGCCGGTTGTGCGAAATATTGATAACACGAAGAGTTGACGAACGACTCAGCATGTCTTGATATATTTCACTGATGTCGTTGTGGTCAAGCAAGAGAACTTGAAGACTCTTGGCATTAGCAAACGCGTCTGAATCAACCTGAAGAGAAAAACAGTACAAAGTCCTTTGCCATCCTTTAGTAAAGAATTTTTTCAAGTTCATTTATACCAGCTGAATATTGTTGTTTGAAATATCTAACCAAAGTAAATGTTGCATGTCACTGTATACCTGAAAAGTAATCCAAAAATGAGATGTTAGGTCTCAACAAAGTCCAACGTTGAACAAATTAATAATAATAATAATAATAAAATAACGGTTAAGAAATGCGTTACATCTCTGGAAATGTTTCGAAGTTGATTGTGATGAAGGACTAAGTGAGTCAACGAGCTACGGATAGGCTCGAAGTAGTTACGAGAGATGAATGAAATGTTGTTATAGCCCAAGTCCAAGGAACGGATACTAGAATATGACGACCATCCCGTTCGGTTGGAAGAGAGTTGTTGGATAAGGTTGTGACTGACATCAAGCTTGATTGCCGATAGCGTACCAACCTGATCCAGCCAATCAAATGACAATTTTTCAAGGCTGTTGTGGCCAAGATTGAGACTCTCCAGTTTAGGCAAATTATGAAAAGCTTCCGATTCAATGGTACTGATCATATTTCCATCAAGTGAGATGTATTCCAAATTTTCAATGTTTTGGAATGCCCCTTTGGCAATGCGCGTGATTTTGTTCTCTTCCAGATTTAAAATTTTCAGATGTGACAAGTCAGAAAATGTTTGCGCTTCAATGGCAGTAACGAAGTTAAAACTTAACGACACATTGACCAAGTTTGGTGTGTGGTCGTTGTTGAACATATGCTGGGGTATTTTCTCGATCGAGTTATCCTGCAGATTGATGGAGCGAATTTCTTTCATTGAGTGAAAAAAATCGGCAGGCACACTGCTAATCTTGTTGTTGCTTAGATCGATCGACTGAAGTGAGACTAGTTTCTTGAATGGTTCTGAAGGTAAACTTCCGACTCCAATGCCGTTCGCCATGGAAAGGTGGATCAGAGATGTACCGACATCAGCAAAAGCGTCTGCTTCTATCTGCGAAATACGATTATCGGACAGATCTAAACTTTTGAGCCCCGGTACGTGACGAAAAGAGTTGGACGAAACAGTTTTCAGTTTGTTTTTTGACAAACTCAAATGCTCCAATGCAGCTCCGTAGCCTTCGAAATCACTTGTAGAAATCTTTTCGTCCAGTGAACTCAAACCCAGTGACCGTAAGTTGCGGATGTCGTTCATTTGCTTTACAGGTATTTGGCCCATTTTTTCTCCAACTAAGTTTATGGTTTGCAATGCATAGCGGAATCCGCTAAGATCAGCATCAGCTTTGAATGCTAGCGAATTATCATTCAGTATCAGTGCTTTCAGGAAGTCAAATTTGTCGAGTAAGTTTTCAGGCAGCGTGCTTAAGTTATTGTAACTTAAATCCAAGCGTTGCAGCGAAGATTCTAAACCACGAAAAGATTTCGAATCGAGATGAGTTACAGAGCACTCGCTAAGGCTTAAATCTCTGATTTTCGCATCCTTGAAAGCGTCTTCAGCGATCTCTCGTATGGCATTTCCATTTAAGGACGTCTTATTAATGAGATTAAAATTTTGAAATGCAAAGGGTGGTAGGTTTCCGATCATGTTGTTGTCAAGAATTAGCGTATCAATGGAGATGCGGCCTTGGAAGAAAACGTCAAATGTCGTACTAATACGATTGTTTGCGAGATTGACGGTATTGAGCGATCGCATTTGCGCCAGACTGGTGAATGGGATATGTTCCAGCGCGTTGTCAGCCAAGCTGAGATGTGAGACCTTTATGGAACCACTGCCGCTAAGTGGCAAGATGTTAAGAATGCTGTTTCCTCGTAAGTCTAGACGCTCGAGCCGCTGAAAGCCTACGAATGACTCCAATTGTAGCGCAACCAGGTAATTGTCAGCTAGCGACAAATGCTGCAGCGAATCTTCCACTCCGGAGAAATCTTCGCGGCTGATTTCGACGATCATATTGCTACCGAGGTCCAGTACTTTCAGTTTTTCCAAATTCTGCAAAGCCTTCTGCGGCACACGTTGCAAGTGGTTGAACGGTAAGAACAGTTCTCCAAGCGAACGTTCTAGACCGGCGAAAGCCCTTTCGGGGACGCTGTACAAGTGGTTGTTGCGAATGTCAATTCGCCACAGGCCTGCAAATGAGACAAGTGCGTATTTATCTGTTGTTGCTTAGTTTTTTGGTTGATTGATTATGACGCGTGCAAATATGGAAACATGTGCTACAATACTGAAATGAAGCTACGGATTACAATTTCCCTGTGCATTTTGTAAGTGGTGACTCTGTTTTTATTCTAAAAAATATCTATGCAGAAAGTTAAAATTGCGCAGCTACTCGTTGAAAAGTTACCAATTAGGGCACCGTAAGTTGACTCTTACGACAAAGTTTGTGTGGATTGCACATTAATAGTCCGTCATAATGCGCTTTACATAGAATTATATTCACTGAAAGGTAACAATAGAATTGAATGTATGCCACTAATAAAAAATTTTATGAAATGCAAACATTGATTAAATTCCGTTTCAATACGTTTGGGTAGCCCTCCTTCTCCTCAACCCTCATAGTAAGATAGACCTTTGGGTGCAGAAATGAGAAAACATCATACCTGTTCGATGGAAACTATTTTCTTCCACCCTACGTAGTCCGTTACGTCTAAGATTGAGCGCAAATGCTTTGGTGTTGTTGATGCCAGTTGGTACGTTAGCTAATGGGATATCCTCGCAATAAATCAATCCAACTTCGGGCCCACCTCTGGAGCATCGGCACAGCAAATTGAACGGACACGGCTGCAAGTTCTTGGCTTCATCTTCCAAGATGCCAGTGGTGGCCCCCACAAGACAGGCACAAGCGATCAGTGTCGAAACGATTACCATGATGGAATGGCGAATGTCTGCCAGTTCCTTGTAATAGCCTCTTCTGGGGACCATCGTTTGCTGTACGAAATAGAACAAGCTACTGAGAGGCCTCTCTGTATGTGCGCTTCTTCTAAAAGCCAATGCGATTCCTTTCTCGCTCGCATACCCAATTCGCCTCCTTTTCATTAGACCATTTCAAGCTTATTATACACATCTAAAAGGATTATATTGACCAAGCATGTATCCCTTATGGCTTCTCCTCGATGCGGTAGCCAGCCAACACTGCTTGAAAGGTTAGACCCGTCGAATAGAACGAAGTTTCGAAGAAGACCACTAAATGAGAGCAAAGCCGAAATGTTTTCCCGGGCGTTGTTTTTATCCGCACCCTAGCTTCCTTGGATATTTTTCTTGTCATTTTTTTTTTTTTACAAAAACTTCAAATATGAATTTGCAAGCGTTCGCTATGTGTACATTCGAAATTTGAAAAATTCGCGAATCTGCTCCACCCCAATGGTACGCCTATTCAAAGAAATTTACATCCTACCGTAGGAGAAATTCACACAGTTGGAAACCAGTTAAAAATTTATTTGGAAAAGGAGTGTCGACCACATAAATTTAATAAGCCCGGATTTCTGACGAAGCCTTTCAATTAAATCAATCGAAAATACTCAGAGGAAACTTTTCAACCAAAATTTGCATTTTTTTTTTCTATTAATGTGGTATTGAAATTTTATGGGGCTAGCTCTATTGCGAATTTAATAGTTTAGTTTGCTTTCCGCTTAAATGATTTAAAAAACCGCTTAGTTTTTTATTAGTTAAAGACCTCACCATTAGATTCCTGTGATTCCGTTGGCTAAAAGATCGAGAACAGTCAACTTGGGATATCCCAAACACGTTTTTTTTTTTTTTTTTTTTTTTTTTTTTTTTACGTTCAAACCGTGATGTTTGTTGGTCTTAAAGAAACGACAAAGGCAAAGCTCGCTGAACTGCGAACTGGTACTGATGTTGGAGGACTGATATATACTCAGCAAAGCGATGTGGAAGTGGCTTATGTAGGTTGCAGTTCTCATTCTTTTGTCGGCTTCCCTGTGCCAAACGCAAACGCAAGAGAAAAAGAATGATAAACCTTAACGTGCTTGAAAACGGTACAGAGTTGTAGACAGAAGGGTGCGAATAAACAGAGCTTGTAGACATTCTTTTAAAAATCCAGTCGTAAAGACACACTGGGCACATTGCTAATAATGTTTGCGGAGGGGAAATGGGTACAAGAGGTCTGCATGATGGAATTATGCGATTTGGGGGTGTTACCTACCATCACACAGTTTGCCGGGCTCAATAACATTCATCGCTAACAATCCCGCCATTGACCTGACAAATGAGAGGGTATTGTACGTATAGAGGGTAACGATCGCCCATAGCGTAGAAGGGTTTCGACTTGTAAATGTACATTGTGTGTATGCATTAGAGATGATAGAAAGAGGGAGATCACAGATGATGAAGGGAGGGAGAAATTGGACGTTGATTGTGCACAGCACCGCCACTTGGCTCCCCTCGTTATTGGTGGCACTCCGGTTTTCCACACTCCATCATTTGGCGCATTAGTCCTCCCCTCCCCCTTCTCTCCTCCCTCTCCGTATGCGGTTTCACAACAACGAGGAATTACAAATAGAGAGCGTGTTTGTACGATGTTAGCACGGGATACGTCAATGAATAAGTGACTAGATGTTATGAAGGAACAGCGACAAGAACTAACTTGAGCTAACTTTTGTGGAGTATGGTAGCTGCACACCGTGCTGTCAACGGTCTTTAATCAACATGCTCTCCTATCATGTTGGCAATTTAGTATGCACAATCGCAGCTTATTGCCACCGATTGTTGCGCGATGACAACGAACACGCGGGATAAAAATAAAGGTAGGGAACTTCGGGAATGAACGCGTCATAGAAGCATAGGTTGATTTTCGTTTTGCAATTTTCATAGTCGATAGTAAATGGGTTCTAAATCAAATTTGAATACTCAAAACTCTTGAAAAAAAGAGAAAAAGTTTTCCATGTAGTTATATATTTTAGGAAACCACTTCCTTCTTAATGATGAAAAGGTAACGTACATCACAGCAGGCGTTTGACAAAAAAAAAACCAAAACCCAAACTAAAAAAAAGGCTGTTACAAATTGGAGTTTTTGTTTTCGTCCTAGGCGGGATGATAAAAATGTCACATGCCTTTGGGCAGTGTGTTTTGGGGTCACGTCTTGTTTAAGAGGTTTCCAAGAGAGGCCCTCCATGTTGATGTTCCAAACCATGCTGTGGCAGGAACTATTATAATTCAATGGGATCGACGCCATTGCAGCTGGGAATCTCGCTTAACAAGGCAAATGCCCACAGCAAAGGACAACTTAAAGTCTTCATTATATTCCACAATGACTAGACTCGGCAGTGTGTGCCTTTGTTATGGCTTTTTTCTTTACCGTGTCCAAGGGAGACCGAGCGGCAACACCGGACGGCCTCTTCAGCACGCGTCGTCCTCCGCTAACGACCTGACAAAACGCTTCACTGGACACCACTCACTGGTCTTCTTCTTCCTATACCCTCGACTTCTTGCAAAGCTCAAGCTTAAGTTTCATATAGTCCATGAAATAGAATTCAAATGATTTATCATAAGTGGTGCAAGTTAAGCAATGCACTATCTGATGACAAATCCTGCAAGCATCATTGCCGGTCATTATATTGATATTTACAAATCTATCAAATGGGAAATTTTAGCTACAAAGAAACAATAGGTAAACGCGGCATGTACTAAACAGATTCGCTCTATTCGGAAGGTTCAAATACTATGTCTTTAGGAAAACGCAATTCGTAAATCGTTTTGCTATTTGGTCAGCGCGCTAAACATTTGGGAGAGAGTTGAAAAGCAATTGCGCAAAAATAAGCGTGAGCTGCGCTTTCTCGATATGTTTTAAGTAGGATGCGTTATTTCTAAAAGAGAACATTTCGTTGAAAATAACATTAATTATCAATCGTTTCGTTGAAGACTACGCATGCCAACTGGGTGAGTTAGAGGGCCTTTGAATTCCTTAATTGTTGTTTTCATGCTTAAAATGGGTCAAGATTTGAGAGGCAAAACCTTTTTAAAATTAATGCCAGCCATAGTTATTATCTTGTGGTAGCTATAACGTACTCTATTCCATCGCCATATTCTACGATTCTTGAAAACGATTGGTTTCGTTTGGCTACATTGGAAAATCAGTTGCTACCATTGAGCCTCACGGAAAAATAACTCGATAGCGCTGACGTATAGAAGCATTTCAGTTCTGCCGCCTGGAATAGAAGTATAAGTAAACGATGGTGAATCGGCCCAAAAGCTATTGCTTATATTTAAATGCATGAGAATATGTAACTGGCAAGAGGCGGGGGCAAATTGACAATTTGTGCTGTGGAATCGTCTGAATTCTACACATTTCTTTTCAATTTCATAGATTTGGGGAGGAGGGAGATTGAGGGTTACAAACCGGCATGAAGCATACAGAATCGACACCCAAAATTGCATTGTGCTATTTGAATTTTAAATATATGCAGCAATCTGAACACTATATACAGCAACTCCAGCATATGATCAGTTTCGTGACATTTTTGGTCGCTTATAAAATCATAGATTTTCAAACAATTTGCCCCGTAGTCTTTGCTGCTTCGGCGCAGATGTAGTAGCATGACAATCCCGGATAGCATAGTTGCCCATGGCGACCAATCAGCTTCCTTTACTGCGTCTAACTGGGCTGGCAGATTGTTCAGCATCTCTCGGCTTGTTTCCTCCCATCCGTGCGTGAATGTCAAATTCACCATTACGTCCTATAAGCGTACGTGTAAATAGATGCGTTCACCTAGTCAATAAAACAATCTTGCCGTCAGACTTACGTTTGCTTTCATCTATAGCTGGCTTTCACTTTCTCTCGTTTAACGGATAAACTGACAGTGCAAAGACGTCGCGGTGCTAGCCTGTTGTATTTTAAAGTAGAACAACGCAACAAGTAATCGAGGACGCCGGGATAAATTTACGAGGTGCATACCAGTCGTGGACAATGACAGGAAAGATGAGATCTTTCTTTATTCGTGACTTGCTTGGTGAATCAATTTCGGATTCAAAACCAGACAGAGGTAAATTTTCTTCCCTTTCTTTTAGACCCAATGCCAAATGCGTTCAAATTGCATCAGATTAAGACAATTTGCACATTTCTATGAGAATGTTTTGTTTGAACGAATTCATTGCATGCAAGGATTACAATTGAAAGTATTGTAATAAGTTTCGCCTAGTAAGGTTACCGTATCCTGTCTCAGTTAAGAAAAACAAATAGTGGATGAAAACAGAGGGCAAATTACAGTGTTAAAAAAAAAGATTTAAAAAACAAAAAAAAACAGAATGCTAATGAGTGATCAAAGACTTGCTGGCATAGAATATTTCGGATAAAAATGAGATTGTTAATTGGAGCGAATCTCCGGAGCTTCTTTGAACTGCACAACTTGAGTGATGATGAGTAATCGCGCTGGAGGGTGGGAAATTCTCCCTGGTGTTGAGTAGACAAATTTCTCGACTACAACAAACAGTGCTGAGCGTACATGTAAAGAGGGGATTTAAAAAATGTCGCTAATGACTACAAGACCAAGGTGTAACATCAAGCAGTTGGAACTTCAAAGAAAAGCGGAAACCTTTGTTTGCTCTATGCACTTCATCTTTCCTTCTTTCAATGACAACTCTTTTGCTCCTGCGATTTCATTCAGCACCTTAACACACAACTCGTAAGTGTTCTAACGTTTGGGGCTTTTGGCCATTATGCATAGTCATGTGCAAGTTCATTAAAATATTACACCAGGCCTCTCTGCCTACGTCAATTTTCATATTTGCGAAATAAATTAAACTAAACTAAATATCCACAGGCAATTGCGTATCGTCATGATTCTCAAATCACGACAATATTAGAAGCTGTGCTTTGTGACGGTACACAGATCGGGAAACTGAAAGCAGCTGGTCACGATAAAAGCGAAAATTAAAATCAATTTGGCTAAAAGTCTATCTGTGGAAATTTTGATGCATTTGTAAATGAACGAAGATAGAATATACTGAAAGAATATGAAATGCAATTTCTGTTCACGTATAGATTGGGGCAACTTAACATCAATTGATTTGGTGTTATTTCGAAAATGTTAGCAGTATGAATTTATGTGCAAAAATAAATCTTAACGTGTTGATAATAACTAACAAATGTCCTTAGTTTCATGTGCCAAAGAGCTTAATGAGAAGTAAATGAGCCGAGTTTAGATGACTATAGACTCAGTTGAGAGGCTAACGCGTTTGCTTGTTAGTAAGGGAAACAACAACACACAAAAGAAATTGAAATAAAAGAATGTTGTCTGATGTGCGGATCTTAGGCCGATTAGAGGTAATTGAGACACACAAAAGAGGAATAATTGCCATGCTGTGAATTGGTATTTTTCGAAACTTCAAAGAACCACCGTCTTTCTCCCTTTATGTTTCTTCCTCGACAAACAACTCGGATTTGCGTTTCTTTTTTTTTTTCCAGTTACCTCTCGACTCACTCGCTCAGTAATGGTATAACGTTCTCAGTTCCCTAACAGTCGCGTCATTCAGTCTCTCCCTCTCTACAAAATTCCCTTTAATGCTCTTGATTCCTCTGTCGGGGTGTGTATGTGTGTGTGTGTGTACGCGTGCATGTCAACCACTCGACTTGTACTCAAGCAATAACTTGTTATACCAATCGTCTACACCCTATCAGACAAGCGAATTCGTTTATCTGTATTTCACGTCAGTTTTATGGTCGTTATTCGCTTTCAGGTTTTGTTCACTTCTCTGAAAAGAAGCTTAAAACCATTTGGCTACGCCCGGCAGGTGTGTGCTCGTTAACTCAACGATTTTTTTCAATGCTCGACTTTAGATCTATGAATTTTCAGCCGTTTGGAGCCATATAGACAATTTAAGACAGCTCAAGGAGATGGATATCGGCGTCGCCCTTACGATTTCACGTTTGTCCCTTGAAATCGAAAGCCCAATCATGGTTCAGTTCAATAATTGATTTAATTGACGAAGCCACCGTTGGCATTGGACCATACTGTAAAGCATTCTTCTTGGCGGAAGAACGACTTTACGTTATTAAGACAAATTATAAAAGAATGAACTTGGGAGGCGTTACCACAATGTCGATATATTTTATTCTAACAGGCCAAATCAATAAACAAGAATACACAGTTATAGGGCATACATGGGAAACGGAAAAGAGGAAAAGGAGACATACGAGATTGGTCTTACCGTCACACGCCGTGGCGAACATGGAATAAAGGTGTCAGAAGTTGTAGGTAAAAATAAAGATAACAGGGCTCGTCGGTCGCACAAGAAGCAATGAGAAGTCACTCACAATAGTTATTGAATAAGATACACACTGAAATCACTAGATTTGATGAATTGAACAGCACTGTAGAAAAGGTAGAACTAGAACTAACTTTGGGGAACAAAAGGGCATTCTTCCATAGGTTTTAAAATGTTGAGGGAAATAGCGTTTCCGACAGATGAACTCCGGATACAAGTTATTGGAGTGTCGCACGCGTCAACATTTCATATTCACGGAAATATATGGCGCGATGTCCTACGCATGAAACACATCCAATCAACAACAAGGATGATGTAAAGTACAATATATCAAAATAGAATTCAAGGAAATGTCAATGACACTTGAATTATTATATTTATAATGTATACTTTTAAGATAATGGACAACAACCATAATATATAATTTTAAGATAAAGAAAACAAATAATCAAGGTAAAATATAATTAAAAGGTGTATTTTGATGACTTCGTTACAATACCAAGCCGATTTCACTTCCAAATAATTCATCAATCAATATTTTCTCTACTGAGTTTCACCTCATCAACATTTTTACGGTTTATATTTCCATCTTTGAATTGAAATGTGCTCTTTTCCTGACGGTCGCATAATCAACACAGCGACATTTCTCATTGAAGTTATCAGACTTCAAAGCTTAATTTGTTTTCAGAAAAGATCACCCATCATATTTCACTGGCGATTGCAGAAAATATACACTGTTAATCCATGTTTCGTTTTTCAGACAAAAGGGATGAATTCGGAAATTTAACGCCTTTGAATGGCTTTGCGACTAGCAATTATTTTATCACTGCGGAAAATAATCTTAAAAAGTTACAGGTCGTTTGACGTGGAAGGTACGGGGAATGCCTGGAGCTCGTTGGGCCAGATACTTCGTACGTCAGCCTATAGATTAAAAGCCTTTTCGAGTTATTGCAGCTTGTACACATTCTTATCTACTTAGTTTAAATTGCGGCGAACGCTAAAAAGCATGTAGGCTTCTGAGCTAAGAAAACATTTAAAAAATGATATTGCCTGCTTTCTTGAATTTTGATAATTTTATTTTTCATGGGTTGTAGTCTTCTACTTGGTCAAATTTTAAACAATGTGTCTATAGCGCACCGAATAGGCTTGAGCAACAATAGCTATAAGTGGCTTCTATGCACAACTCAATGATTTTTAACACAAGATTATGTTCTCCGTTTGCCGTGTCGGATGTAACAGATGAAGATGACCTGAATTCGTCCAGTAACGACGAAAAGCTGTTTACCAAAACCACTTCCCCTTTGTACCTTAAGGAGTCTTCCGCGAATGGGCAGCACAGTTTTAAGAAAGAAGAGAATCCTTTCAGCCGCGTTCATCGCCGAAGCTCCGACCTGGAAGACAGTATGCACTGTGCCAACAAGAAGCCCCGAAGGCGTCGAACTGCTTTCACCCATGCCCAGTTGGCCTTCCTGGAACGCAGATTTCGAGCCCAAAAATATTTGTCTGTGGCCGATCGAGGAAACGTCGCGGAGCTCTTAAATCTGACCGAAACCCAAGTGAAAACTTGGTATCAAAACAGGAGGTATGTTCACAAACCCAAAACGAATAGCATTCATGTATGTCGATAGTTCCTCGCACTTTCTGTCAAACCTGCACTTCAACAGTTCAACACTTCAACAGCCTAACCACAAACTTATGGCTTTATAATGCGCATAACTTGAACAAAAATACGAACTTCAGAGTGAGCCTGACGCGATGCAATGAGCTACACGCCCAGTGAAAAAAAAACGTATACAAACACACAAAGAGAAGGAGGGAGAGATGGGTAAATAAAATATAGGGCACGCGTAATGTTTTCATGTAGTGCTTTTAATTTTTATGTAGTGTATGTAATGTAGGTGGCGATATAGTTGCCAAAAAAAATTTACGGTATAGATTATATAGTTATCTGTAGAAGCTAGAAAAGCATCTCGCCGTTTGATCTAGACGGATCGAAAAAATCCGGTTGAATGGTGTAACATCCAATTTTCGAGAATTGATGTTTTTGTTTTCCGTACTTAGGACAGAACTATAGGTTTCAAAAGGTGAACAAGAACACCGAAGGGTTTCCCGTTCGTATAAGATTTCAATATAGCTAGGCGGTTCGAAGGCTGTCACCACCGTTATGTGCACGTTCCTCTTCCGCCTTCCTTCCTTCGTCAACGATATATGCATTCATACGTCTTTACCGGGTAACTGGTGAGAGCCGACTGATAGAAAAGTTTAAGGAATTTTTCAAATGTATAGTGTTTGATGCGATTACTGTTTCGTCCGTGTGCTGTATGCTGCACGAATGCGCCGTTTCTTTAATCCTATCTATATAGCGTTTCTTTCTGTGCCATGGTATAGTTTTCCCTCTATTATTTTACAATTTCATGGTATGCTGAGAGATATGGAATACAATAGGGCAGCCGAGTTACAAAAAAATAGAAAGCAAGCAAATGCATAGATCGTTATTGGAACAGCAATTTCTATTCATGACTCTCTGGTTTGTTGGTAAACCGTGTTTTTCAAAATAGTGTTGTACCTCCGTTTGAACAGTTTATATCAAAGAATTTCAAACAAGTAAATAAACTCTTTATTTTGCGTCATTGTTACTCGTGAAAAGCAAGCGTTTACGTCAAGTGTTACATTGCAACAACAAAAATTCTCCACAATCTGTTGAAAAAAATGATATTTTTGATTCCGTCGATTAGGCAATTAGAAATTACGTAATTTTAGGGAGTGGCTGTATAAAACCATTGGGTAGAATTTACCAATTTGAGGTCATTTCTATTACTAACTTTACACCGTTGTTGTGGAAAGATTTGCTTATATGATGGGACTCGAACTAAGATTCGCAGTCGCATGTTTTATCACCGGGCCACTTTACTTATGTTAATTATGCCTGGTTTGTATTTAACTGATGTTGAGAAGCGTAAATCGATAGAAATCTTTTTTAAAATTTTACATACTTTTAGAAAAATAAGATTTTACAAGCTAAAAATGTTGTTTTTAACCTCCAATGCTCGATATGCATTAATTTCATAAAGTTTAACCGGCGTATTTAGTCGGATGTTTGGGAAACAAGCGGCTAAACGAAATCAACTCACTGAAAAATTCTAAGCGTGGTTCTTTTTGTCAAGAATTGAGATTGCATTATATCTAAAATTGACAGTCAATTTTTACAATGTAGTCAATCGTAAAACGTGCTTTCATTTATTATTGGGCATAGCCGCCATCCATCAGGATAGCAAACTGTATAATAAATTTTACGTTCACATTTACATCTGTTTACAAAAAATAAACGCCACTTGAAAATCATCGAGAATAAAACAAAATTTAAAAAGAGACGCGACAACCGGCGTAGTCTACTAGCAAAAGACAAAATGTGTGCAGTACTGGGCCAGCTGGATGACATCCCTGGCGCTTAGCACACGTGATATGCGTAATGTGTCTCATGAGACTGCCCACTGATTTGATAAGGTTTCAAAGGATAAAACGGTCAGATAGTCGTCAAGTACACCGGAATTCTTTTGTATGTTTGTTTGTTTTGTTTTTTGTTTATTACCCAGCCGCAATTGAAAATCGAAATAAATTAGCGAAACGTTACTGTGTTACCGATCAAATGTGGATACACAGTGTGTTTTGTAGTGGATGACAAACACAAGTCATGGATTTACAATGTGCATTGGGGCATCTATTTTTCTTGAATAGAACTAAATGGAAAAGACAAGCCCAGCAACAACAGCAGCCGGACCCATCTATGGCTTCGTCCTACTCCGTTAATGCAACGCTACCTAACATGGCTGAGAGTAGGTCGTCTGCTGCCTATTGCCAACCTTTGCTGTGCAGTAATGATGTTAGTAGGAACCCGGATTCGTTCTTTCCCTACATCCGGGCAATCCCAACTGTTTTTTCAACTAGTTGTCACTTTTCCTAACCTTCCTATGTGAATCCCGTTCAAAAATAGCTATAATTATTGTTCTTTTCGTATTGTACCTATCTCGTTATTGACAAGTGTACACGTCGTGTTGTTTTATTTTATTTTATTTCGTTTGTTTGGTTTTCTTTTTGTAAAACTTACATTTCTCTTGCTATTTTTGTTAAATATGCTGTTGTACGAGTATTCTCGTCTAAAATATTTCACAAGGCACTGCTAAAACACTGTAAATTGCTAGACATTCACACTGTGGTTACTTGTTATCATACCCTAATTTGAATTAAGTTGCGTTCGCTTTTGAGTTTCATAGTAAATTTTCTATAGAGTATGAACATCATATCAATATTCGCATTGTAGAGGAAAAAATAAAACAAATTTCTTAAATTTATTCCTTTGCAAGTGTGTTTACATGCCAAGTCTTAGGCTTACTTATTGCCATCACATGAAATCTCCAACCAAATGGAATCATGTCTGATCGGATTTTGAAGTTTGGCTTAAGCGTTTCAGTTCAAATGAAAAATACTAATCGCGGCTTTGGATAGTTGATCAAACAAAGTCGACCTATATCCATTTCCAGTCAACTAATTGTGCAATGCATTTCACCATGAATTAAAAAAAAAACGAACATTTGCATAGTCAATTCAAGGGCTAATTGCCCTTAAAAGGAAAAGTGCTTTGCTTTCACGTCAAACAGACGGATGCTTTAGCATAGGCGGTAAGTGTAGATTACTAAAATCCTCGTGAGTTTCTTGTACAGGCTATCGTTCAGTATACTGTTGGCAAAAACTACTTGAAAAACGTTTGTTTTGTTACTTAAAGTTGTGGCTGTACATGAAGTTAGAGCCAACCAATGCCTCATCCAACTTGTCTGCACAGATTAACGTTTGAACCGTTATCTTTAACGGTATTGTATGTTCGTACAATATGTTGGTAATAGCTCAGCCTAATGTAAGTTTAGAAGATTTTTGGTTTTTAAATGATGACTACCTATTCCGCCTATAGCATAGTCTAGCATCGCACTTTTTTAGCATGGCGATTGTGAAAGGCAAATTGCATCCATTTTGCCAATTATGCAGACAATATTAGCTTCAACATATTACAATAATGCTATAGAAAACTGTTTGACGTAGAGCTTAGACGATCTATGTTAACAACCGTATGTGTAAAGGAATGCCGGGAAATAAAGTTGCTAAACGGATAGCTTGCAAATGTATGGATTATTATTCGTTTTTCTTTTCTCTTCCTGTTCGTAAATTTTCTTTACGCTCCAGAGGTTTCCCTTGCGTGCATTGTCTAGCCTCATCAGGGGTCGGTGCATTCATTGGGCAACTCCTCCTATTTCTCCATACAGGACTTTGGTGGTGTGACAAATAACAGAGGGCTGGAAATAAGGAAGACAGGGGTCATACAAATACCACAGGGAAATGTCACTTCAGGCTAATCTGGAAATTCTAACACAATTGACAGTAAATAACTTCGTTATAATACTTTGCGCGATGTAGCTATAGCTTATTTGGCAGGCAACAGCCTATTTAACTCCAAATGTATCACCGGTCATGTCCTGATAAGTAACGCATTCTAAAGGTAGGGGCGGGCTACTTAGGACATTTTTTCCTGTAGGTTAAAACTATTGATTAAGGCTCACTGCGTTATTTTAAAATTTATTACTGTATTCATTCGTTGTGGTGTCATGCGACGGGGAACCAAAGAAGCGATATCTCTGAACTCGTGGAACAAAATTTTGGCGACTCACATATGTGGTAGGATCTACAGCCTTCACAATATTTACCTACATTGGCTGCTTATCGCGTAGCTAATATTCTATTTCACACATCATACGCGCCAAGCGGTTTCACTGCTGTTCTATTGGCTTATCCGAGATCGGCCAACATTTTGCTTGTCATTATCACGAGATGATAGTTGGTCTAACCAACTGATAAGGTGATTAAATTTGTAAACATCCTCGACGTTTAAGGCTTTGTATCGTTCGAACAGCTGCTCTAGCAGTAAAGTAGCTCTTGAAAGCACCGTCATTATGAAGGCGCCGACGACGCTCATTTTTCTGTTGTCCTTTCCCTTTTTATCAACGTCTTTTCGTTTAAGCAGAAACAGCAAGGACGGACGTGTTGGACGACTACTGGCCCTGACTGATTTTGAATCAGGTGAGATGATATAACAATGAGCTTGAGAGTCATTTATATCTGAAGTAGTTCTAAAGTAATTTGAAATTGCAACTCCGAATGAAGGTACGACATCGCCGTGGATAGATGAATCAGCTGCTGATGCAAAATGGCTCATAGAGGATTTTAGCGCACCTTTTGATCCTTCACAACCCGCTCCTATACCACCCTCTGGCACTAAATATCTTCGTGTTAATCGTCCTGCTGGAACTGCCGGTCAAGCTGTTCTGCGTTCGGAACCCTTTGTCGTTCAGCCGGGCGATCAATTTCGCCTGTCTTTTTGGATAAGATCAGGTTCCGTATCAGACGGCGTTTTTATTTGAAACTGGAAAATTTCAATCGACATTGGCATTTTTACTCGTTGTATTATTCAATTTTTCAGACCCGATTCAAGTCAACAATATTCAAGTACGAATTACGCTGAATTTTCATGTTATAATCGTCTATCTATGTGAACCTATTCACGTTTTAATGCAGATCTATTGGTCGAATAACGGCGTCCAAGAGCGAATATTAAGTCTAGTACAATATTCCACACCCACTAATTTCGAATGGCGGACGATATCGGTCTTGATTCCGGCTACTGGACCTGTCGAAACACGTGTAAGCCTTGGAACTGCTTCATTGCTTGTTTTAGTTTGAATGCCGGTCATATGTGAATTCTAATGAATAACATTGGCAAACCATTTATTTCCCATTTACGAATCATCACATGTTCAGCTCTCGATTTTTGGGTTCTGTAACTCTGGTAATGTGGATGCTGTGGCAATTGATAATCTCGTCGTTGAGTCGTCAGGTGAGCCAGCTTGAAATCAAACATCTCTTTAGACTTTCATTGGGAAATTAATGTAAATATTATGAATTAGATCAAACTCCATCGTCCACTGTGACACCTGATCCGGGTACGGGCAGTACAGTGTATACCACAGTGTCGACGACACCATTCCCAGGTTCTACTCGTTCCGTTGTGCCAAAAGCTGTTTCGTGCGATCCAAGGAAAGGAAAATAAACCTGACTTTATATTTGCTTCTAATTTTCTATTATAGGTGGTTGTCCCTCAAATCTGGGCGTAAACTCTGTCAGGTGTACAACCCTTGGGGGAAAATGCTATTGTTTCTCGCTTTATAAGGCAAGCTTTTCCCTATTGAATTAATTATTTAACGTTATGCAACCAGTTTCACTTCGATGTCTACATTGGCTATTTTATATAGGTCGATAGCTGGTATACCGGTGATTCATACTGTCGTACGAACGGAGCAGCTTTAATCAGTTTGGAAACGCAGACTGAAATTTCGCTTATTGACAGCTACATTACAAGCGCTAGCTCTGGTACAGTATAGAACTTGTTCATAGCAGTTTATGCTTAAAATTAAATCGTAATGTATTAATGATCATACTAAAAAAAAGCCGAACAATTTCATCCCATAATCAGTTATCTCTTATTTTGTAATGCATTGTACGATAATCTCGTTTATTCCTATGTTTTAAATGTAGATGAATTTTCCAATCCTTTGAATTTTTTCATGTTGGCTTCTATTTTTATATCTATTATAAGGTCTGGACCAATATGCTTACTGGAGTTCGGGACAGTGGGGAGGCAGCGGTTACACATGGACTGGATCAAACCAACCTTTTACTACCACGTAAACGAAATCAATTTATATGCTGTCAAGTGAACAAATTCTTATTTGTTATAATATTAAACTTTCTTTTGGCGAACTTCTCGTTTTGAAAGTAACTGGTATCCTGGACAGGTATTCATTTTAGATTGTCGTTTTCCTTGCATTTGTTTTTCGTTATTTTAAATTTTCGTTTCTTTTTTAGCCTGATGACATGGCCTCGGGGTATTGCGTCAGGTAATTTTATTTTTAGCTTCTTTGTAATACGTATGACCTGTAGTTAAGTGTGTCAATAACCAGTGTAACTAACGAATTACGTCTCACCAGATTATTTTATGGTGGTGATTATGCTGGACGCTGGAGTGATATCATTTGCAGCGGTGAAGGTTATACGCCGTTTTATTTCATTTGCGAATTATAAGTCCATGATGAAGTAAGCCGCTTGTTCCTTCACCTACTTTATGCAAAAGGTGAGGCCGGAATCGGCTGTTTCAAAAAATAAACGTACTTAGCAAAGCAAACACGAGAGAAGGGAAAATTGTTTGTAACTGGGTTACGTTAATTGCATCCTCATCGAATGTTATACGTTTATTATTATCGTTCCTCATAATTCAGCAACTTAAAATAATTAAACATGCTAGTAGAAATTAGACTGAAAATGTAACAAAAGCGAGTTGAATATTCACGACGCCGCTGAATAAAAAAAATTCTTTTTAAAAATTGAAAACTGTATTTCACCAGCTGGACAGTCTATTACAGTAAAAACGCTTGGGATGCGAATTGCATGAAACGAGGTTAAATTGACAAGGAAAGAAAAGTCGCATCGCTAAAACGGCGACGATACCAGCTTGCACGCACGTCATGGGCGGGATAATGTACAACACGTTTTAGAAAAAAAAAAAAAAAGAATAATAAAATAAACGAGCATGACAATTACGATGTATATCTCCTCTGATTTTCGCCACCGGAAAACGGACAGACGATGAAAGCTGGAAGTCGGTGATTAACAGGAACAGTAATTAATTTAAAGGTCAATTTCAATTGGTACACTTGGTTTTCAAAGAAAAAGATCCTATGTACACAAAGACACATGCAAACTCGCTATTTCAAAAGTTTAGAACCCAAGAGATCACTTGCACACACACAAAAGGCGTTGACATCTTTAAAAATGGCACTTAAATGTAAATGCCTTCTGTGTGTTTAGCGTGTGAAGGTGGTACAAAAGACATGTTGGGATTGGGTGGGCTAGACATTCCTTCCGACCAGTCAGAGGTCGAATGAGGCGAAGCTGAGCTCCATTGTCCAGGAGATTCCGGAGACGGGGTTAGATAGGCTTCGGGAGGATGCAAAACATGCTGAGAAGGCGAAGGATCCATGTGCGAATGGGGCGGCGTAGGGTAGTGCTGTTGGTAGTATTGGGGCATCCCCGTGTTGGTATTACGATAGCTCATCATCGTCTCGGGGAACTCGAAGCCTGTCCGTTGTTGAGCAGCAGCCCTCATAGCCGCAATGTGAGTTGGCGAAGTCGGCAAGGAAGGCCGGCTTCCTCCTTTAGATGGCGACGTGATGCCATTCTGAACCAGGTTCTGTTGAGGAGGTGAACCTGCGTAGCTACTGGCCGGTGGCGATAGAGCGAACTGAGGCGGCGAGAGAGACGACTGGTACGCCGTGTTGACGGCCAAGGCATTGTAGGACATGGCCTGTTGCTGGAGGCTAGCGTTCATGCCCGACGACACCGTCGATGCTGGTAACGAAGTCTGCCTCTGATGGATGGTTGATTGCTGTGCGTGTTGCGCCTGTTGCTGCTGCTGCTGCTGCGGAAGATGGTTGCGGTAGTCGTAGTGAACGTAGCCGTAGTTGGTAGAAGGATCCATGTTCGACATATGAATGGCTTGCATTGACGCAGCCGTTTTCATGCACTCGTCGTAAGGTGGCGGTTGCGGCGGATTGCCCGACGGCATGTGCGGGTGACTGCCACCGTAAGTCATAACGCTGTAAGGGCTCGGAGTGGCGCCCATTTCCACTGTGAGACGAAAATGAAAAGAAGAAAAGTTTAAGACATGTTTGCGAGTATATCGTCGACGTGGAGGTCAAAATTACCAGTTGGTGGAGATTCTAGTGAGTGGGAGTTAGCCGGCGATAGGGTCAACGAAACTGTTGAAACGCTGTCGACGCTCTGAACAGTGTTGGTACTGCCAGCATTGTCGTTCTTTTTCTTGCGGCCATTGGTGTTGGTACGCCTTTTGGTGGCCGTGTTGGTGTTGGTGGCTGCTGTGGCTGCTACTGGAGCGTCGTCCAAGTTGGAAATGCTGCTGCCCAGATGGCGCTGCGTTTCGCGGGCGGCGGCCACGGTGGACTTTGGACGCTTCTTGGGTTTAGGTGGTCGACCTGTCGTCCCAGTCGGAGCCGGCTCATTCTGAGCGGCAACGTCATTGTTTCTGTTGACACTGCTTGCCTGAGAACTGTTCATCGGCATAACATGATGGTTATTTCTAGGGATGTGCTCGTCCAAGAGACGGACGATATCGTGATGAAGCCGCTCTTGAGCCACATCGCGAGGAAGCCTGTCCATATGATCCGGGATGTCTCTGTTGGCGTGATGATCAAGCATGGCGCGAACGGCCTCAAAGGAGCCTTCACGAGCTGCCAGGAATAATGGTGTCTCGTCCTAAATACAAAGCCACATTTAGAATCACGTCACTTGCAATTTCGCCGAAGCAAACACAATGAAACAAACCTTATTGTCTTGCGCGTCTTTGTTGGCCCCGTGCGAGAGTAAAATATTAACGGCATCAATGTTGTTTACAGCGGCGGCCCAATGAAGTGGGGTCTTTCCTTGGTCATCAGCTGAGTTGATGTCCACATCAGCGTTGATTAAATCCTCAACCATTCCTTCGATGGCTAGACGAGCAGCCAAGATGAGTGGAGTAGTGCCATCATGCATGCGCGAATTCAAATTAGTAGCACGATTGCGAAGCAATATCTGGAAGACTCCTTGAGCGTCGGAAGCAACAGCTGCGTGAAGTGGAGTGCGGCCAGTGTTATCCTGAGCATTGGCATCGGCTCCGGCTTCTAATAATCTCTTGGCAGCATCAGCCCTGGCGTACCTAGCGGCCAAATGAAGTGATGTTTCGCCTGTCTTGTCCATAGTAGCGTTGGGTTTGGCTCCTTGCATCAATAGGTCTTGAATGATGGCGGCCGAACCGTCTTCTTCATCATCTTCGCCAGTATCAAGTCCGTTGCCGCGATAGGAAGCGATCATTAACGGGGTAAATCCGTACGGTCCGCGAACATCAACTTCCACACCAGAGATATCAGGCGATCCGTATTGGTTGGGTGGAGTAAAAGCCACACCTGACATGTCCGGTCGAACATCGGCAGCGTCCAAATGTTGTTGGGTCCAAGGGCGTGGGTCGTTCTCATCGTATTCAGTCATGGCCGTCTGGTCACTAGAGTAGCCACCCTCGGATGAACGGATGCGCTTCATGGGTGGTCGGTCCATAGAATCTTCGTCATCAGACCAGCGGGATCCATCCATGCCCATGTTGCCATGATCCATGTAGCCAGACATGTCAGGAGGCATTCCCATACCCATTCCCATGGAAGGATCGATGTCCAGTCGGTTGGTCGATGGCTGTTTGTGGAGGTTGCGCATTTCTTGGCCGTCGGGTCCACGACGGCGTGACGTTCTACGCTGGACGCTGACGCTGTTGCTCAGGAATCCATCGGGAAACCAGGTGATACCTCGTTGGCGCTTACGCGACGTCGTGACCAGGACACCGACCACAAGGGCCACGACCAAGACACACAAAGCGCCAACGATGACGTAAGTCAGTTTTGCGTAGGTAGAATCGATGGGAATTTCCGGTGGTCCGGCATCAAGTCCCAAGACTCGATGGATAGGGAAATCAGCATCCAGGGAATGGTCCGATGCTGAGGCAGCCAAAAATTGAGCAACTTGACTGGCTCTGGAGAAACATTCGCCACCGAGGACTTGGGTGCATTTCCGATTATCGATTTCGACAAAGACGATGACTCCACGGGCTCCGTGAGGATACAGATGTGACGAGCCGAATGAAAAAGCTTTCGACGGTTCGTCACCGATATTCCAAGGGTAGACCATTTCGTTGCCCTAAATGATTGCAATTGAACATTAGTGTCTGTACGATTTCTTTGGCCAAAAAACGAAATTACCTGAGGATCGAGTTTAATGCGGACCGTGGTGCGAAGCTGCCGACCAATGGAACGGACGAAGGCAACGCTCATATTTCTAAAGGTGGGAAGATCCATCTCGAGTACCATTGAAACGGAGCCAACAGCTAAGATGGACGGCTCTTGTTGTTCACAATCGAGTCCATCCCAATTGCATTCGGCATTGTTGCAGCCGTCGTCGCATCGCCCGTTGGCGTAATGATTTTGGCAATAGGCGTCGTAAATGGGGTTACAGGGTTGCACGTCGCCGCGTTTATCGCAGTCGTGGCCGTCGAAAAGGCATTCCGGGTTGTTGCATTCTTCATCGCACACCTTGTTCTTGAACAATTCCCAGCACGGCACGGAGGCGGTGCAGTTGACCCACGGGCTAACGCCCAACGAACAATCGCCTCCATCGAAATCACAGCCAGGGGTGTTGCAATCTTCGTCGCAGATACCATTTCCTGATTTGTCATGGCATCCTTGACTAGCGCATTTGATTTTATCTCGAAGTCGTTCTTCCGAAATGCCGTTCGGCGTCGTTTCACGACCGATGCCACCCATGAATCGCGGATCGTACGATTCACACTGGCGGCCATTCCAACTTGCTGGACAGTTGCAGTCAAATTTGCCCATTCGATTCTATTTTTTTTTTTTAAAGCAATAATTATTAGTTTATGTACGTCCCATTATATTTTGAAAAAAATCCAACTTACGCGACAAACACCGTTGTTCTTGCAGGGATTGGACTGGCATTCGTCGTACGAATCCAATTCACAACGTGTGCCACTTACACCTGGCGGACAAGTGCAGAGGAATCCTTGTTGGTAAGGTCGGCATGTTCCACCATTTTGACAAGGTGTCGAATCGCATTCAGAGCTGGAATCACAATTCTTGCCGGAGAATCCAGCAGGGCAGACGCAAGTGTGTCCCAACTCACCATTGACGCACATACCACCATTGTTACACGGTGAGCTCTCGCAAAAGTTGATCTTAAGTTCGCAATGACGGCCCATGTAGCCCGGTTTGCAATGGCAGCGATAGTTGTTGACAAGTTGGACGCAGTTGAGAGTTCCAGTAGCCGAGCAAGGATCCGAAAGACATTCGTTGACATCACCTTCGCAGCGTGGTCCGACGAAACCAGGCGGGCATTGGCACTCGAACGCGCCGATCTTGTCGATACAAGCGCCTCCGTGGTGGCAAGCTCCTTCGAAACATTCGTTGACATTGATTTCGCAAAGAATGCCCAGAGTTCCGTGCGGACAAGAGCAAGAAAAGGCATTGACCAAGTCGTGGCAGACGCCGCCATTCTGGCATGGATTCGAGTAGCAGTCGTTGATGTTATACTCGCAATTAGGGCCTTGGAAACCGGGTGGGCAAGTACAAGAATGAGAGCCAATGAGATCTTTGCATGTAGCTCCATTCTGGCAAGGTGCCGAGTCGCATTCGTTGATTTCGTGCTGACAGTAGCTGCCCGTATAACCTATTGGTAAATAAATGCAGGAAACGTTAGGACTATGATGATTTCGTGCTACTGTGAACGGTTAAAACGTACCTTCAGCACAGACGCATCGATGACTGTTGCCAATGTCTTCGCATTTTCCGCCATGGCGACAGAGTTCGGAAACGGCAGATCCCTTACGAAGAGCGGCATCTTTACAAGAGACCATCTCAACGTCGCAAAGGATTCCAGTCCAACCCGGTGCGCAGGTGCACTGATACGTCTGATTAACTTGTTTGCAAGTAGCTCCATTGAAGCAAGGGCCTTGTCCGGGTTGTCCAGGAAGAAGTTGAGATCCCGTATGCGAAATACCGCCCATGGAACACCAATCGACGAAGCTTTCGCAACGCGTTCCGGTGAATCCATATGGGCAGTGGCAAAGATAAGATCCAAGGCGATCGCTGCAAGTGGCTCCGTTGAGACAAGGGTTCGAGTCGCATTCGTTGATCCGGAACTGGCAGTTTGAACCGGTGTAGCCGGGCGGACAAAGACAAGTGTAGGTATTGATGCCGTCGACGCAGGTACCGTTGTTCATACAGGAACTAGCCGTACAATCTTCGTCATTGGTTTGACAATTGGTGCTGGAGAAACCCAACGGACACGTACAAGTGTACGAGTTGACGTAGTCTCGACAAGTGGCGCCGTTGCGGCACGGACTGGAAGCGCATTCGTCCATGTCCGACTCGCAGTGTTTGCCCCCAAATCCATCGACGCAAAGGCATGTGTACTCTCCGATTCCATCGAGGCAAGTGCCGCCGTTTTTGCAGGGGAAAGTAGCGCAATCATCGGTGTTGGTCAAACAATCACGCCCTTCGTAGCCTTTGGCACAGAGGCAGACGTAAGATCCGTTGGTGTTTTGGCATGTGGCCCCGTTGCGACACGGTGAAGAAATAGCGCATTCGTCAATGTCTTCATCGCACAAACGACCAGTGTAGCCTAGTTCGCAAGTACAGGCGAAATCCAGATAATTGCTAGACGGAGTGCATTTGGCTCCATTGCGACACTTGTTGGGTGCGCACGGGTCCAATTCCGCGTCGCAGTTACGGCCAGTGTACGGTAGATCGCACACGCACTGATAGTCATGCACCAGATCGATGCACGAACCTCCATGACGACATGGCGTCGAGGCACAATCATCAACATTGAGCTGGAAAAGGAGATGGAAATCAGTTAAAACTACTCTTGTTTGATTTTGTTTTTAAATTTTAATATGTACCTCGCAATTACGACCGCTGTAACCTTTGGTGCATGTACAAGTGTAGTTGTTGAGGGCGTCACGGCAAGTGCCTCCGTGTTGGCAAGGATTAGACTGGCATTCGTCAATGTTGAGTTCACACCTTCTACCTCCGTAGCCTTTGGGGCAATTACAAATAAATTGGCTAACACCATCTTCGCAACTGCCACCGTTCATACACGGATTGGATTCGCATTCGTTGACATCGCTCAAGCAGCGGGCGTCGAAATAACCACGAGGACAGTCGCATTTGAATCCGTTGACCAAGTCCGTGCATTTGCCTATAAAGAAAACACAAAATTATTTTTCATGAAAACATGAATAAAATCAATAAATAAAATAATTGATATTTACCTCCGTTGGAACAGGGATTGCTGGCGCATTCGTTGATGTTTGTCTCGCAATGCTGGCCGGTGAACCCTGGAACACAATCGCAAGTGTAGCGATTGATACCATCAATACATGTGGCTCCATTGCGGCACGGATTGCTGAAACATTCATTGACGTTGTACTCGCAATTGCGACCGGAAGTTCCAGGTTGACAGCGGCACTGATAGCCGCTGATAAGATCTTCGCAATGTCCACCAAACTGGCAAGGATTCGATTCGCATTCATTGATTTGCGTCTGACATAACAGTCCGTTATATCCAGGATGGCATTGGCAAGTGAACGAATTGACACCATCGACACAGTCTCCGTGATGACAAGGGGAACTCTGGCAATCGTTGATGTTGACTTCGCAATTCAATCCAGTGAATCCTTGGGGGCAGTCGCATGTGTATCCAGCAACAGAATCGCGGCAGACGCCACCGTTTTGACAGGGAGCGCTGACACAATCGTCGATGTTGATGTGGCATTTCTTTCCAGAGAAGCCAGGCGGACAGACACATTTGTAGCCATTGATCATATCAGTACAGATACCGCCATTGATGCAAGGGTTTGAGGCGCACTCGTCGATGTCAACTTCGCAATGGACTCCAGTGTAGCCTACGCGAAAAGAAGAATGTGTCAATGATGTATGGAGAAAGGCAAGTCAGAAAGCAGGGCCAGCTGTTGGATCTCTATCGACATATCCACTTGTGATGGATTGCGTCGAGTGAAATCGGACCAGGCCTGGTGGCTTATCTCAGATTACAACGGCCACTTAGGGCCCAACTCGAGAATTTGAGACAAACACATGGTTTTTTTTTTCTTTTCCCCTTTAGCTTAGAATCCCATATGGTTTCCCACGCTTTAAGCTAACCTTCACTTTCCCAACGGAAAAGAAAAAAAAAAAAAAGTCCCACAACCTCCGTGACCCTTTATTGCCACACCCGGAAGAGATCAACACAAGTACATACCTGGCATGCAGACACAGCGGAAGGCTCCACGTTCATCGAGGCAAGTTCCGTCATTTTGGCAAGGATTCGAGTCGCATTCATTGATGTTAATTTCGCATCGGGGGCCGGTAAAACCACGAGTGCAACTACAGCGGAACGATCCTGGAGTATTGACGCAAAGTCCGTCGTGTTCGCAGGGAGAACCGGCTTCGCATTCGTCGATGTCTTCGGTACAGTCGACTCCTTTGTATCCGTTGGGGCATGAGCACATGTAAGTGCCATCAATGGGACTTGTATCGCAGATCGCTCCGGCGTGACACGGATTCGAAGCACAGGCATCGTCCAAATGACAAAGCAATCCGGTTTTACCTTTTAATAATCAAAAATGAAAATATGAATTAATAATTCTTAAAAAATTTACAAAACGAACGAGAAAAACCGGTCGTTTTTTTTTATTTGTTTTTTCTCTCGCTCATTTCCCTCGCAGTATACCTGGAGCGCATTGGCAAAAGAAGCTGCCGACGCGGTCGTGACAAGTGGCGCCATTGAAGCAAGCGGCACCGGCGCAATCGTCGATATTTTCCGAACAGTCGGATCCGGTCCATCCGTTGACGCAAATGCAAGAGAATCCGCCGATGGTGTTGGTACACGTGGCACCATTTTTGCACACGCTTGGTCTTAGGGCACATTCATCAACGTCGTTACTGCAATAAGGGCCGGTAAAAGATGGTGGACATTGGCACGTGTACGAATTGACGCCATCGACGCAAGTAGCGCCATTTTGACACAAGTGACCCGGGCAGTCGTTGACATTTTCTTGACAATTCACACCAGTGAAACCTAGAAATTTTTGTTTTCGAATAATAATTTTTAAAAAAAGGAATTTAGAAAAAGAATAATTAAAAATTGGCAACGCTGTGGCAGACAGGAAAGAATTCTTTGTTGGTCATCGCCCAGGTGTTCTTTTTGGAGAAAGGTGGAGGGGTCGGAACATAAAAGAGCCTGGAGAGATTTGAGAGAGAGAGAGGGGCTTGGATATTTATATGCAAGTTCTCTATGGATGGACGAAGTTTGCCCCGAGGCTATAACAAGTTTTCTGGCTTTCTTGTGTGTGGGAATGTTCCCACCGATGGAAGCCAAGCACATCCGAAATCTGATGACTTTGGATTTAAACTTGTTTTTTTCAAACAGCCCCAGACAATGACTTTATGGCCAGTCTAACCAGAATTCATTTTTTGTTGTTGTTGATGTTTCTTTTGAAGTTGAAAAAAAGAAAAGAAACGAAACCATTCGTTTCACTAGCCATAAATAATAAGAAACGAAAATTCTCCCAATCACAAATTGTAGACGGAGTCTTACCAGGCGGACAATGGCATTCGTAGTTGAGAGAATCGATGGCTTTGCAAACACCGCCATTTTGGCACGGAGATGGACTGCAAGGCACGTACTGATTTTCGCAATTCTGGCCCGTAAAACCCGTGTGGCAGTTGCATCTAGAAAAAAACAAAACGAGAATACATTAGAAAATATAAACGGATGATTAGCACGCGGCATGAAATATACAAGAGGCGACACACGCACGTGAGGAGAAAGCACAAAGAAGGACAAATCTGGTGTCTACTGACCACCAAGTTTTTTCTCTCTTTCTTATTTTTAAATAGACTTGTTTTCGCCTCCATTCGGTCGTGCTTTTTTTTCTCACGCTAACTCGACAAAGAAAGCCTTGAAAACATTTGGATTTTTCTATTCGAAGAAATAATAATCATATATATATTTTTTTAATGGTAAAACTAATAAAAACATCGCAAGGTAAAACTGATGTAACGATTTTTTCTATTTCATTGCGACTTTCTTTTTTTTTTCACGTTCGGCGTGAAAAAATAAAAATACTTTGTCGAGTCAGCTTGGTAATCATTTGACAATCATGACGTTGAGATAAGACAGTCAAGAAAGATCAACAGATGGTTGACGACAAAAGTAAATAAGAAGAAGGGAGAGAAACAAAAAAAAAAAAAAAGAAAAGAAAAGGGAAATACTGACTTGTATGATCCGTGCGTGTTGACACAACGTCCGTGAACGCACGGGTTGCGTTTACATTCGTCGATGTCCACGGCGCAAGTTGCTCCGGTGAATCCTGGGGCGCAGGTGCAACGGTACGAATCCGACAAAGATGTGCACTGGGCGCCGTTCTTGCACGGATGGAGTGCGCAGTGGTCGACCGCTTCGCACTTGGCACCTCGGAAGCCGGATGGGCAGGCGCAAGTGTAATTATCCAGCGTGCGGAGTAGACATGTTCCGCCGTGTTGGCAAGGTCCCGTGTCGCAGGCGTTGGGCACCGGAATCTCACACAGCGAGGCCGAATAACCCAAAGGGCACGAACAAGAGAAGCTGGGCACAGCATTAGTCGACATCTTGACGGCGCAAGTGCCGCCATTTTGGCACCGAGGTCCTGGTCCTGTATGGCAGGGATTGGCGAATTGGCAGTACTCGCCTACGTACTGTGGAGGACAACTGTTTTTTTTTTATATATATTTCGTTTCAAACGATTTGGAAACAGAGAAAAAGAAAAACAGATTAGAAATCATTCATTCACGTGTAAACTTTCTAATGCCCAAATGCGAGTACACAACTTAATAAATATCGATTGGCTTGGTCACGTGACCTAACCCCCTTCACCGCAATTCAAGTGAGGGGTGGGTTTGCAACAGATCGGCAACAACTGTTGCCCCGTTCTTCTTTTGTATCCACTCAAGCGGATCAAAAAAAAAAAAAAAGAGGGGGAGAGAAATTGAATCAAAACGATCAATCTACCGATCGATGGCAGATAAACGCGTGGGAAATAAATAAAAAAAAAAACACTTAGTTTCAGTATCGTTTGCTAGGCCTTTAAAAGATAGAAGATATTTCGTAATCAGGAATCGGTGATCTCTCTTGTTTGGCACGCCACGACTGGCGTCGTGCTGTTTAAGAGATACGAAACAATGAAATCAATTGATGATTGCATCAAAAAGTTGGTCGATTTTATTGCCGCGTGTGTGTTTTTTAAAACTCGTTATCAGCCAGTTTATTCCCCAAATCACGGTGATTATCAGTTGGTCTGGTCATTGACAAGTACATCTGGCTTTTCCAGTAATACCACACGACAATCGCAACCGTGGGAATGTTCCGGCCGTCGCTTGTAGAGAAAAAAAAGTAAGTTTTCTTTTTGCGGTCAGAAAAACGCAACCCGACCCAACACGGAGGTATCTACCACACACACGGCCCGTTCTGATATCAACCTTGAAACATAATTTTTGTCTTTTTTGTTTTTTTTGGTCTTTTTTAATTGTTATGAACTTGATGAATCCCAGAGTGTTGGAACAAAAGATGGCGCCAAACACCCGCGGGGCAGGTGGTTCAAAATATGAATTTTTACAGTCTTTCTTCTTTCCCTTTTTGTTTATTGCTTCATTTTTTTTTCTCTCTTCAGAGAGGGGAGAAGAGAAGAAAAAAAAAAAACGAAACGAGTACAGATGGTTCGAGTGTGGCGCCAGCGTTAGTGCGGCGGAGAAGAGGTCAACGTCGAGGTCAGCCATAGGGAGAGAGGAATGCCATTGCCAGAGGGTATTTGAGGGAAGATGTTGGACACACAATCGGTGCCGGAGAAAAGATAAAAAAAAAAAAAAGCCTCGAAGGTTGTCTTGGAAAAATAAAAAAACCCGCATCATCTTTTGTTCCACACCAATAGCCGCACTGTGATCTTTGAGGGGCGCAAGGCATAGGCAGATGGTTGTTTTCCTCTTTCAAGTGTTGTGGCCTGTTTTTCTTTTTCCTTGTCCAAAAAATGGATCGAAAAATAAAAAATCCCTCTACATGTCGTCAAATCATTTCCAAAAAGGAAAAAAAAAATCAGCGTCCCCTTCTTTAACCCTCACCCCAGACAAAGAAAAGAGCTGGAGGCAGTACGTGAGCAGCTCGGGCCCAAACCGGATGGAACAAAAAAAAAGTGGACAAGGTGGTGGTGGGGTGGCTGCTGCCGGTAGGTGGTTTCAATAGTCCAAACTATGCACAGTCGACCAGCTAAGTTTCCCACGCTTCTGAGAGCTTAGCTCCGCCATTGGGGAGAGGGAGGGCATAGCTATCCTCCCCCCCCTCCGCCCCACCAACTACTTCTCTTATACATGTAGTCCATACTTTCAACAACAATGGACGTTACCTGCAGTAAGACTCGCCGCGCGGGTTTGAGACGCACGACGCTCCATTCTTGCAAGGGTTAGGCGAACACGAAACGAATCCTGCGTAAATAAAAAATGAAAAAGATAACAGTTAATTATTATTGATTCGAGTCAGTTGGGGAGGGAGAGAGAGAGAAAAGAAAAAAGGAGCAAACGGAAACGAATCCACTATCATGCACTTCCGCCCCGATAAAAAGAAGAGGATACGATTCAATGGACATGCTCTTTTGTATAAATTTACATCATTAACTCGCCCAAGTCTCGTATGACATCTCCCTAACGCTATTTGACACCACCAGCTTTATTTTACATAAGAGGAAAAAATGTCTTGAAATTTCAAAAGAAATTACAACTACAATGTCTTGGCGCGGCAGGATATGGGTATCTTGAAATTACAACATTTTCTTTCTTTTTTTTTTCAAAATGGAAAACCGTCCTTTTTCCTGAGATCTCGGCAACGTCGATCAACAGGTCGGGGTGGGGGGAGAGTTGGACAATGAGAGCGTCGGTTGGAGGGGGGATTTAAATGCGTGGGAAATGTACAGCCCTACGGGGCCGGCGCCCGTCTCATTTTTGAAAAGAAGAGCAGATGCAACAAAACGCTAACCGTCATCCGGCCATCTTTTCCAAAGATTTTTCTCTTTAATTCAGAAACTGTTGACGTCATGACATAAAAATAGTTAAAATGTGTTTGAAAAAATTACCTTGGACTGAAGCCGAGAAAAAGAGTAAAATGCCCAACAGCATCAGTAATCCACTGTGGTCGGTCCCCATTTTTAATGGCAGCAACAAAAACAGGGACGCACACACACACACACCAACACCGTAGCGTTCTTTGCTTTCTTCTCTGTATGTAGAATATCAAAATCCAAATAGCTCACAAAACTTCCAACCACATGGCGACAGTTTGTTTTGTACGGGCACCTTTTCTGTTCAGTTTCACACACACACACACACACGGAGAAATGGATTGATTTAAAAAAAAGTGACGCTGCAAACACAAATAAAATCAAAGAATTCAAACAGCAGCCAAACGAAACATCCTTCCCGTTCAATGGACGCTACTCGACTGGCTGCACAGTGTCGCTCTATCGGGCGAACCACGTGGCCTGGAGGCAAAAACCACCGAGTCTGTGCAACCAATAGCGGCTCGCCTTCTCTCTCCCTGATCTCGGCGTTTTTTTTTTTCTTCTTGTTGCGCACTCGCTCACACACACACACACACACACACACATATACAAGAAATACAAGAAAAAAAAAAAAGGGAGAACCGAAATTGAATGTAGTTTTCTATCAGATTGTGTTTTCTCGACAGCCCGCCAAACATGTCGCCAAGGTGTCTCGACGGACATGCATCATCTTTCAAGAAAAACCAGTAATGCTTTTGATATGTGTAAATATATTTCCAAGACTGGTCCACAAGCTTGTAAAGGTAAAGAAAATTTTGTAACGCGAACTTGAAGGAGAGCTAACAACTTTATGATCTCGTTTTTCAACAGTCGCTTTTTTTTTTAGTCTACTGCTGAAAAAAAAAGAATGTTGTATAGAATATTCCCTGAAGAAGGTAATTAAAGCCGGGATGAAGACAAGCCCCCCCCCAACCCCTCTACAAAAAAATGGAAAATTTTTTAGGGCCGATAATAAAAGACCGACAAAAATCGTATGCATAGAAAATCTAACGTTATTCTCTGATTTCCACAGGGATGGAACTTCACCATCCATCATACAATGCAGGTGTACAGGTGACATCTTCAAACTTTCCCTTTTGGTGAAGCCGATTGGAAAAGTCGATGGACTTTTTTTTTTTATTTCTCTCTTTTTTTTTTAAATATATTTTTCTACCTGTCGATTTGTCAACTGGGTCGTGACGCCTAAAGCCGCATGTTTTTTTCTTTTTTTCCTCATCCAGTTGACATTGGGTGTCCATTGTTTTCTTGCAATTCTGCGCTGGAGGTAATCAGCCAGAAAAATGGGCTACATCACGAGAACAACTCGTTGTCTCGACGCTACTTACAGTTGCTTGGGAGGAATACATAACAAAAAAAAAGGACAAAAACGAGAACTAGATGACCGGCAATCATCATGAAGCCTCGAAATCCGAAGGCCGCTTCATGTAGACCGTGATTGATCATTCAACTGGCGCCGCCAAGTAATCGCCTTCTACCATTGCATAGTTTTTGTCGTGTTTATTTCTTCTTTTAGCTTCAGGCCTAAATCATCCGCATACTCTTTTCTTGTTTTTCCTTCGTCTGCCGTATACGACTATCAAACAAATTTTTTTTTTTTTTTTTTTTTTAATCCCCAGATGGGCCTCTAGCCTGTGCCGTGAATCATTAAATCATTTCCTGTTGGCCTGGAATAAAAAGGGTTAACGAGCCCCACAAAGTTAAGGGTAAAGTAAGAACACAAAAAACCACCTTGTTTCTTCTTACGAAAATAGTCTGAGCTCTTTCATTATTCCAGTTGAGGTCTTAATCAATTTTCTGTCCTGATTCGATATGCTCTAAGGATGCGAAACCTCTACCTCGCTTATACTACAATAGCCTTATTTACTAATGAATTGATTGATAGTTGAAAAGCACTTAGCTAGAAGAGATTAACGAAGAACTGATAGGAACTCGCCAGGTGGCACGTTTTCCGATAAAACCCGTCGAACTCATTTTCAAGGAAAATAATTGATCGTCTCTGATCTTGAGGAAAGGCACACGTTTTCAGTAATTTGCCAACTCTTGAAACCTAACATTTCGTCACGCGAAAATATACAATGATTTGCAAAATTTGACCATTTCGCTGGTAAACAAGTATATTCGAAAATTTAATTTGTCAAGACAAAGCAGTAGGAATGTAGATTTACGGACTAAACAATCAGACGAACTGAATCCCGATAAATGTCGCAATCACACTCGAACTTTGAGACGCGATGTTCGCGAGTTGGCAATATATCTCTGACGAGAATGACGAAACTGCGTAATAGGATAATTACAGTATTAGTAGCTAATTGAGAAACTGCTGATGTCCGATAAGCTTAATAGTTTTGGGCCAGTTACACGATACGGCAAACATTAAAATACACGGACGGGATGCCAATAGCTCAATGCAAATGGAAGAACGTGTGAACCTGCTGATCTCAGTTCGTTTGCCCATGTAGTCAGTTAATTTCACGATAATTCATCGTATTGGCTGTCAAGCTGTAGAAAGATGAGCTATACATCTATTTGATATGCTAGAATCATATTCCTGTTACTACGAATCTCACTGAATTTGTGTTTGTTTTTAAATTGTGGAGTGCCTAACAACTCCGGAAGGTATAGCGTCTATCCATGAAATGTTGGATACGTAAAACTAGCTAGGTGGTTGAAATAGTGAACTTGGAACGAAGGAAATGTCTTGAATAACAATCTTGTCCTAGGGCCCGATTAAAAAGTTGGCGACCTTTACTCAGAAAGGCCTTGTAAAGCGCTATGTTGCCAAATGAAATATAATTTTTATCTGTAATACTTCTGTTACTGTTGTTACAAGATTCATACAATACGTCATTAATATTACATGAGCCGAAATTTCGAGAGGCTGTTGTACTGTATGAAGCCATCTGACGACCGCCATCGGAACTACGCTGTTTCCCAAGGCTAGTAACTACAACGCATTCTGGGAAATGGATGAAAAAAAGTTATAGTCGGAAATTATATGTGGTAAGAAATGTAATAATTCAAGAGAAAAAAGGAACTGGCCTATCAAATGGTTGCGGCCACTGTGTTTGCTAGTAACATTACTGTTGGAGAATTTCATTTAGGAGAATGCAAGTACTTGAAAATTGCTTTAACCAAAATACCTTCTTCGACTCCAGGAATCAGGTTGGTACGGACGATCCGACGCCAGTTTCCTAGGTGGCGGCTTAATTGATCACCAATTCTTGCTTGGGCTATTACTATGCTTTTAACCTATTGGAATTTAAATACATCATTTTTTGATTAAATAAGGAGCCTGATTAGCCTACTGGCAATAGTCAGTAATCATTAATCAATGTATTATCAAACATCGAAAATTTCGATCCATTATGCTCGTATTGACAATGGGTTGGTTTTGATCAGGTTGCACAACCGATGAAATAACTCGATCGTGGCGCAACAGGGAACTAGTAAAAAAAAAAAAAGAATAAAAGAAAAATGACATCTCGTTACGCTGCTGACACGTCCCGAAAGCCAAAATGACCCACCTGATGTACGAAGTATCAATTCGATCAACGCGGGCCCTATCGTCATAAGCTCAAACGGAAACCAAGCTCTACTGCGCTATTCCTCTTGTTACCACTTTTACGTATGTGAATACTTAAACAGTATTCATTGTATTGTTTAGGCAATCATTCTTCTCTTCTGCTGGTTTGGCTGACGAGAAATCATTAAAAGCCACATAAAGAAAAGGACAGAAAAGCAAGTCGTGATTGTGCTAATAGCGGAACGAAACCAAAGACAGTCCTGTTTTTAAAGCCAGTTTTTTCCACCCCTTCAATTGTTGATAATCAGATGCAATGCAAGATTACTCACATGATTCTCGATCCAAAATGCATGTGAGCTTTTGATCATACAGAGTGAGAAAGAGAATTCATCAAATTCTTGAACTTCTTTCACCTGAATGAATGTTAAACGCACCTATCGTTTCGTTCCATTCAAATAGTTTACGTATATACATCGTGTAAGAATGTCATGTCCGTTGCTCATGCTCCTCTTGATACGCAGACAAACCAAATACGTCAGATGACTTTAAGTTCATGATGTGAAAAGAAATCGGACAAGTATATCAAGTTTCCGTTTTGTTTTTTAAACAACTGAACAACTAGAACTGAAAAATCGAGTTATTCAGGAACGTTTGCAAACATAATAGCAGTTTAGTAAACCTCGCTGAGAAAGCTATTGTACTTACATTCTCACCATTGGCTGGCAGGTATACCAACGGAAGAGGGATTTCAAAGAAGCAGTTCCACTGGTAGTAGTCCACACACATTAGTGAAATAATGAATTCATTTTAAGTCTAACGTTATCACATGATCGACCAGCTAGAGCTTGTCCCTTTTAGAGTGGAAATCTGCGTTCCAATAAAATTATGGCAAAACGCAAAAGTAGCCTACTCGTCGGCTGATTTTCAGGTTTAAAATTTTCAGCGTTTCTTTGATAATTGATTTCATGTTGCGTGTGATGTACAATTTTAGGAAATTCTTCCATAGTGTCATGAATGTTTTTGTTGTTCGTTAAGACCCATTGGCACCTGCACCTGCATTTTTCATCATTTACCTGCTGATACGATATAGAGAACTACTTCTCACTGAAGGTTGACGAGGCAAAAGAACATCTTAATATTTCCGACAGGGTTTCATAACGGTTATTTTTATTGCGCCATCAAAATCAAGTGACACATAGAAAAGCATAGAAACTAATTTTTCCTGAAGGCTTTGTCATCTTCCATGTTCACTGTAGTAAAGGCCACCTGATTGTATAAAAACGTACAAACAACTATATCAAACAAGAACTTGTTGTGTGTCGACGTTATGTGTCACATACGTATATAGCAACCAATAAAAAACAAACATATGTCTATACTAAAATGCCTACCGAATTGGAGTTGGCTATGCGGCACACTTGGAAAAACTGTTTTACGCTCTTCATATACTTTTTATGTCTGCACCACGTTTTGAGAAAAAATATTTTTCTCTTGATTACTGTTATCTACCATATTCACTTGGCCATATAATGCTCAAAATTCACATTATGCAGAAGCGACTGATTTACGCTCCAGGAATCACGTCAAACAAATAAGATTTGAAAGCCTTCCATGTACCGTTGCGTAGATAGTTTTTTCCCGCCTGTTTTTGCGTTACTAAACCCTGTGAAAAACTTTTTAAGCCTCTTCAATAAAAAAAAAAAACTTAAAAAATATTCCTGTCTTAAGGCGCGTGATAGCGTTTTCTTCAAATTCCTTTACAGATAAGAATATGAACCCATTCTGTTTTCAGTTGGCTTTATTACGATATGTGTAAAACTAAGGTAAAAGAGCGAATTGGGACACAGGCCCGGTTCCTGCTAATTTGGGACAAAAAACATACATTTCGTCGCATCACGAATGGTATACTGATAGGGGTTCTATTGGGACATCTTATAGGCGAATTATAAACTAAAAGGGGGTTACGCAATTTATCAAAAGGGCAAAATTTAAAACATAACAATATTCGAGAAAACGGTAATTGAAATCTGTGCGTTTTGCTTGCGGGCGAAAAACCTAAACAGCGTACGATTTGTTAGCTGACACCTGGACGGCACAGGAAATTTCTAAGGTAAAATTGAAGAAACCCATTAAATAATTATATCAAACAGTAGAGCAAGTTAAGTTCTACAGATTAAGTACAAGTCTGTCCCATTAAATGCTAGTATTATTCTAATATTACAAACCAGAAAAAAACCCCATTCCTGCTAATTTGGGACAGCCGACGCTAATTTAGGACACAGATATTTTCGAAAAAAAAAAAAAAAAACTTTTTTTCAATATTTTTACATCAATCGACGCAGAATTCAAAAATAAATCGATTGATGTAGGATATTTATCCGTTTTTTGAATCATTTTCATAGAAATAACGCAAAAATACTTTAGGGACTTAGAATCTAGTCTGGGTTCATCCACGCAGCTTTTTTAAAAAATTAATTTACATTCTTTCATTTTTTTTTTCGTAACTTCAAAGCCAATAACCTTTTTATATTTTTAAAGGTAATTCCGTATTTTTTATTTCATTTTACCAGTGACTAAACGAGAAATTTTTCGGAAACTGTTGTCCCTTATTGGGACACAAGTTTATTTGTAGTTTTTTTCAGAAATTTCAGTGGTTTTTTACGCTTTTCATGTTCCTTTTACTTGTCGTAGAAGAAATTTGTTAATAAGTCATTGGTTTTAAGTAAAAATAAAAAAAAAACTGTTTTGTTGTTCTCGTCATAGCCCCATTTGATTGTGCTTTAAGCGAAAGCGCTAATTCTGGACACTGTTTTCGAAGGGCGTGGGGTGGCGGTAATTTTCATTTTTTATCTTACGACATGGCACAGTGGATGAATGCCTGGATGGTGAGACGGAGGTCTGAGGTTCAATTCTCAGCAGCTCAAATATAATCTTGTGTTTAATTAATACATTCGATGTATTTATAGGGACGATAGACGATATCTGCCTATCATGTCAAATAAAATCCCCAAAAAGTAATATTTTTGTCTGCATTTTGGGTTAACATTTAAATAGTATTTATAAATAGAAGTTTTATCATCAGAAGTTTGGTAGCTCAGAGGTAAAGCATTAGACTCATGATAATAAGGACTGCAGTTCAATGCCAGATAGAAGTTAAAACTGAATAGCTATTTTGCAGAACGCTAGGAAACTATCATACAGCAGTAAACATATAGTGACGAAGTAAAAAATTCTTAATGAGTTTTCTTTTTTCTGCAATTTTTCTTACAAACTGCGATTCAACAATATCGCACGAAATGTGAAAAAATCAAGAATGATGTAAAACAACAACGAAAAACAACAACAGCCATGTAGGGAAAATTTATATGAATCTATTAATCGCAATGTTTGTTGATATTGCGTTAGTTGAATATGTCTTTAGTGATTTCAAAATTTCTCACACATAGGGAAAAATTGCAAATCGATTTAATTGAACTTTGCATGTTGTGCACTGTCGGTATAGAACCATACCATTTGGTGTTAGCAATCCAACGTCTTACCACTACGCCATGGCTAATAAATTTTATTGAAAAGCATAATATGTCACTTAGTATGTAGTCTGCTGTCCCAAATTAGCGTCACGGGGGCTTATGTAAAAAACATAAGAATTGCAATGACTAATTAGATTAATATTATCACATGATTTTCATGATAAATTCAACTGCCATGTAGAGGAAAGTTTATCGATTCTATTGATACCAGTGTTTGTTGATATTGCGTTAGCTCAAGGCGTCATTGAAGATTTAAAAGAATCTCACAAAATGTGATAAAAAGTGAAAAATTTAGGCAAAAGTAAATTTTGATTTTCTACAACTGGAGTTGAACCATGATTCTTCAGGTTGGCAATCCAACGTCTTACGACTATGCCACCCTTGACATATTGTAACAGAAAACTATAACAAGTCATTTAGTATGTAGTGTGCTGTCCCAAATTAGCGTCATGGGAGCTTATGCAAAAAACACAAGACTTGCAATCACCGATTAGATGAATATTATAACATGATTTTCACAAAATATTCGACAACCATGGAGAGAAAACTTCAACGAATCCATTGATCCTAATATTTTTATATTGTGTTAGTGTAAGGTATCTTAAGTGATTTAAAAATATCTCACAAAAAATGGGAAAATGGGAAAATTCAAAAAATGAAATAGTAGTGACTGGTCAGTATAGAACCACGATCCTATTGGTTAGCAATCCAACGTCTTACGACTATGCCATCTTGAATTAAACATTTTTCAAAAGCATAATATGTCATCTAGTATGTAGTCTGCTGTCCCAAATTAGCGTCACGGGAGCTTATGTAAAACACATAAGAATTGCAATCATCGATTAGATGCATATTTTTACATGATTTTCATATGACATTCAATAGCCATGTAGAGAAAACTTAAACGAATCAATCGATCCTAATATTGTTGATATTGCAGTGGTGTAAGGTATCTTAAGTGATTTTAAAAAATCTAACAAGAACGGGGAAAATGAGGAAAGGAGGATTAAAAAATTTAAAACAATGACTTTACAGTATAGAACCATTAACCTTTTGGTCTGGCAATCGAACGTCTTACGACTATGCCATGGTTCACACAAAGAAGTTCAAAAGCATAACATGTCTTTCTGTATGTAGTCTGCTGTCCCAAATTAGCGTCACGGGAGCTTATGGAAAATAGATAAGAATTACAATCAGCCATTAGATAAGTATTCTCACATGATTTTCATAAAATATTTAACAGCCATGTAAAGGAAACTTAAACGAATCTATTGATACCAGTATTGATGATATTGCTTTAGTATAAGGTGTACTAAGTGATTTCAAAATATCTCACCAAATTGTAAAAAATTACAAAATAGAGAAAAAAATATATACATAGTTCCCATAGAGTATAGATCCGTCAGCCTTTAGGTTGGCAATCCAACATCGTACGGTCATGCCATGCTGAATAAAAATTTCTGGAAAAGCATAACATGTGTCTTAAAACGTAGTCTGCTGTCCCAAATTAGTGTCATGGGAGCTTATGTAAAAAACATAAGAATTGCGATCACTGATTAGATAAATATTGTGACATGATTTTCACAAAATATTCAACATCCATGCAGAGAAAACTAAAACAAATCAATTGGCACCAATATTATTGATATATCTTTAGTTTAAGGTGTTCTTAGTGATTTCAAAAATATCTCACCAAATAGGAAAATTTCAAAAACGAGAATAAAAAAATTAAATGTGGTGCCAATGCGGTATAGATCCATCAACCTTTATGTCAGTAACCCACCGTCGTACAGCTAAGCCATTGTTAACACAACTTGACAGAAAAGCCTAGCATGTCATTTAGTATGTAGTCTGCTGTCCCAAATTAGCGTCATGGGGGCTTATGTGAAAACATAAAAATTGCAATTACCGACTAGATGCATATTTTCACATGATTTTCATAAAATATTCAACAGCCATGTAGAGAAAACTTAAACGAATCTATTGATCCTAATTTTATTGATATTGAAGTAGTGTGAGCTATTTTTAGTGATTTCAAAATATCTCACAAAAAAGGGAAAAATAAGGTAATGAGGAAGACGAAAATTGAAAATAGTGTGTTGCCAGTATAGAACCATTGTCCTTCAGGGTGGCAATCGAACGTCTTACGACTACGGCATGGTTAACAAAATGTAGTTAAAAAGCATAAAATATCTTTTTGTATGTAGTCTGCTGTCCCAAATTAGCGTCATGGGGCCTTATGTGAACAACATAAAAATTGCAATCACCGATTAGATGGATATTTCCATATGATTTCTATAAAATATTCAATAGCCATGTAGAGAAAACTTAAACGAATCTATTGATCCTAATATTATTGATATTGTAGAGGTGTGAGGTATCTTTAGTGATTTTAAAAAAATCTCGCAAAAAAAGGAAAATGAGCAATTAGGAAAACGAAACTTAAAAATAGTGCGTGACAGTATCGAACCACTAACCTTTGGAATCGCAATCGAACGTCTTACGACTATGCCACGGTTAATAAAGTATTGTTAAAAAGTATAACATGTGTTTTTGTATGTAGTCTGCTGTCCCAAATTAGCGTCATGGGGCCTTATGGGAAAAATATAAAAATTGCAATTACCAATTAGATGCATATTTTCACATGATTTTCATAAAATATTCAACAGCCATGTAGAGAAAACTTAAACGTATCTAATGATTATAATATTATTGATATTTTTGTAGTGCGATGTATCGTTAGTGACTTTTAAAATATCTCCAAAAAAAGGAAAAATGAGGAAAATGAAACTTAAAAATAGTTTGTGGACAGCATAGAACCATTATCCTTCAGAGTGGCAATCGAACGTCTTACGACTATGCCACGGTTAACGAAATATAATCAAAAAGCATAACGTGTCGTTTTGTTTGTAGTCTGCTGTCCCAAATTAGCGTCATGGGGCCTTATGTGAAAAACATAAAAATTGCAAATACCGATTAGATGCATATTTTCACATGATTTTCATAAAATATTTAACAGCCATGTAGAGAAAGCTTAAACGTATCTATTGATCCTAATATTATTGATATTGTAGTAGTGTGAGGTATTTTTAGTGATTTCAAAATATCTCACAAAAAAGGGAAAAATGAGGAAATGGGGAAAACGAAACTTACAAATAGTGCCTTGACAGTATATAACCACTAACCTTTACGGTGGCAATCGAACATCTTACGACTCTGCCATGGTTCACAGAAAATAACTAAAATGCTTAACATGTCTTTTTTTATGTAGTCTGCTGTCCCAAATTAGCGTCACGGGGGCTTATGTAAAAAATATAAGAATTTAAATCATTGGTTAGATGAATATTGTCATATGATTTTCATAAAATATTTAACAGCCCTGTGGAGAACATTTAAACGAATCTATTAATACCAAGATTTGTTGATATTGCGTTTGTTTAAAGTGTCTTTGGCGATTGTATAAAATCTCACAAAATAAGATTAAAAATTACAAGTAATAAAAAAACATTTTCACAAGAGCCCTAACTGGTATTGAACCACCAACCTTCGAGTTGGTGTTCCAACACCGTACGACTAAGCCACTGTTGATTGATAATAGAAACACAACCTACCAACGTTATTTAGTTTATTGTCTGATGTCCCAAATTAGTGCCATGGGAGCTTATGTAAAAAATATGAAAATTGCCATCACAGGTTAGATGAATATTGTAAGCTGGCTAAGGTGATGAAGTTTCTGATTTATAACCGGAATTTAGGCGAACCCAGGGAAGTAATAATAATTGGAAAAATGTTAGCTTTGGATGATTAAAATGAATTAACAATCTCTCTTGAAAAAAAAAATTTCGTATGGTTAAAAAGAGTGAGCTGAAATATATAAGCAAAGAAATACAATCAGTCACTATGTAGGGTTGAACAACCGACTTTCAAACTTGCATGCCAAAGCCTTATGACTGTGCTATGAACGTTTTGTAATTTTTGGTATACAACTTATACAAATCAATATAGTCTGCTGTCCAGATTTAGCGTCATGGGAACTTATGGGAAAATAGACTAAAATCAGTCAGCAATTAAATGAATAGTATATGTCTATGTTAGTAACAAATTTTAACGCATTGTTACGAAACAGTCGACGAACATTCTTACGGCGATATTTGGTAGGATAGGGCAAGTTAAAAACAATTTTTTTCGGTTTAAAATTTCGGACATTACGGCGTGTTTACGGGAAGTGCTTATGCTTTTTTCTCGAAAATTTGAATCACATTTATTTTTTCGTTTTTACCGTGGAACCTATAACCTATTGGCTACTTAAAGAGCGAAGTGTTTAATACAATTTTAAAAATCCATATTTTATGTTTTTGGGGTGAATTTCAATTGCAAGTTACCAGGCCTGAAAAATGAAGTATCGTTTTGATAGCTCATTGTTTTGGTTGTTGAAACATAAATTTCGCAATATTTTTCTATTGCACCCCCTTCGGTGTCTTAAGCTATTCGATTCAGAATTAAAAACTGAATCGAATGAATAAATTAGTTTTTAAAAATAAGAATGTCCAGAATTAGTAGAAATGTCCAATGAATTAGGGTTTTTGTCCGAAATTAGCAGATCGGCTTTACACGCATTCCCCATAAGAAAGGCTGTTAGCCCAAACGCTGTCCCAATTCGCTCTTTTACCTTAATTGACGAAGTGTAAAAGACACCGGAATCGCGGCTGATTCGCAAATTTAAATTCTCATTTTCGAGTTTCTATTGTTTATTCTATTTTGCGGATATTGGAAAGCGTATTGTTTTGCTGACATGCGTATTCAGTTGTACCTAGTGATAAAGTTAACATACGTTTACGTGGGTAGTCCTTCTTTTAAAAATATATGAAAAGGTTCATTGTAAGGGTTGGCACAGGTTTACTACCGAAAGTAACTGCCGAGAGGAAAAAGTAACAAAAAATACGAAGGAAAAAAAAAATTCGTCGCACCAGTACCTTTTGGTAATAAACTGGGACCGAGCCCTGCACTGAATCTTTTCATTCATTTTAGAGAACGATTAAATAGATGTTTGTGCAAGAGAATTTTTGTAAAAGATCGGTAATATTACTAAGAACAACGTTGAAAACCGTTTTCTAATACAATTTAGCCTACCGGAAGTTACTTTAATGTGTTATAGTATTATTCCTCTTTATCTGATTAAAACAATTAATACTACATTTAATGTTATACTCTACATATAAGTAACCATAATCTTAGGTTAATTGTAGGGCCATCATTTGAACATATACATACATCATCAGCATAACATATACACATATACAGGGGTCCAAAAAATATAAGTATTGAATCATTCCTTTTCAAAAGTTTTTGTTTATACTAGTTTATTTTTACAAATTTACCGAAATGCTTAAAGTTTTATAAAACTAGTTGATTTTAGATTTCAAAGTTTTCAGGTCATTATTTGAATTTTGCGTATAACTGGGAAAAGGGATTGTCTATGACCCTTGAAACCATGCTGACCTACTCATAAAATCACCAACCGGTTACTACCCGAGTAGTCATTTCGGTTTGTTTCGGTTCAAGATTTCCAGGTAGCCGATACCACCTTCCACAAACAGAAAAAAATGGCTGTTAAGCTGGCGTAAAATAATGAAAAAATACAATGTATGACATCCTGGGCAAACGGTGTATAAAGCATTGTAATCGGGTTTTTGAACAGGTTTTTTTCTAGCATCGGTTTAGATCCCGTAGCTGACCCAAATACCCACAGGCAGAAAAAAGATGCCCCGAAACCCGTTGGAACTTCACCCAAACTTTGGGTCTTTCGACTACCTTTAAGTCAAAGTGATATCACAATGTATTTAGAAAAATTAAATACAGAAAGTACTAAAGCGTGTATTAAATTCAGTAAAAATACTGATGCTATAGTGGTAATGGTTTCAGTAATTTCTCTAAGAAATGCGTCGTGGCTTGGTTTAATCGTTTTACATAGAGCGAAAAAAGGTTTAAAAGGTAAAAATCTGGGATTACCTCAATATAAATGAAGAAAGATACTAAAAGGATGGTTACGTGAGCCACAGATGGCGTTGACAGTCGGTAACGGCCATAAAAAACCAAATATATACATAAAAAGATCAAAAAATATTGAAATAAAACTGTAAACAACACCTTGAATTTAATTGGGGAATTGCACGGGGAAAAGAAAACACAGAATAAAGATGGCCGATTTCGACGTTGTTGAAAAGGTTTGCATAGACATGTAGCGGATGCTAAGTTCCGCGTTCTCGTAATAAAACCTATCCCACCTGGAGTTTTTTTAACATTAGAACAATAACGAAATTACATTTTAAAATACGGAAAATTGCCGAAATTAGCCGTCATTTTTTGCGATTTTGTAGACTGAAATCACGATATATCAGGAAAGATGGACAAACGTAGTGAAGCCATTCCCTTGAAAACTTTGCCAACTTCTGTTTCTAGTAGACAGTGTTATTTCATGTTAAGTATACTCAACTTGTAAACAGAATCATTGCAGAAATTGACCAAGATAAAAAAAAATTTTCATATTGCATGTCCAACATCATTCTTGCAATAAAATAATAAAAACAATCTAGTGGCCATTATGATTTACAAAAATCCCACCCTGTATGGATCCATTTAAGGTAAGAAAAAGTCTTCACGATTGCATGGAGGTTCTGTTGTGTTGAAGATTGCAATGAAGGGCGCTATTGCTGCTAACTGCTAAAGCAGCTTAACAAAAAAAAGTTGAGAAGATGCCTTAAAATTATACATAGCCGAAAAAAGAATAAAAACTGTTGAATAATACTAGTACATGAACACGTCTTACAGCTATGCCAGGGTTAACAAATAATAGGTGAAAACCATAGTATGTCATTTAGTATTGTTGCAACTGTTGCCCTCTTTTGTCTCATTTTATTACCATGCTTGTTTCCCCATATTGTTGCATTTCTACCCCTAGAGGTCAGGTCGAACCTGGTCTCTCCTTTACTTAGAGAGCGATTCGGGATTCGGCCCGACGTCCGATATGACGTCAAGAGGGGGCTGTTAAGCTGGCCACCCTCGCGTGAATCTTTAAGAAGGAGCTTAGTGTGAACTGGCTTCCCTTCGAGTATAGTGTCTGTAAATAGTATGTTGTGTGTTATTTTGTATTATTTTTTGTTGTAATTTCTGTGGCATTGTATGAAAAAATATGCAAAACTGTAACAGTACGTAGTCCCAAATTAGGGTCCCAATTAGCGTCATGGCGAGCTTAAGTAAAAAACTTCAGAATTGCAATCATCAGTTAGGTGAATATTATCACATGTTTTTCATGACAAATTCATAGCCAAGAAGAGTAAATTTTAACGAATCTATTTATACCAGTGCTTGTTGATATTGCGTTACTTTAAGGTGTCATTGAATATTTAAAAGTATCTCTCTGAATGTGATAAAAAGTTAGAAACAACTCGGGCTCACGTAATAATATCTATCCATTGTTTTTTATTTTTAATCAAAGTTTGTGAGATTTTGCAGAATTGCCAAAGACACCTTAAAGAAACGCATGTCAACAAATATTGGTATCAATAGATTCGTTTAAGTTTTCTCTACATGGCTGTTGAATATTTTATGAAAATCCTGTGACAACATTCATCAAATGGATGATTGTAATTCTTACGTTTTTTACATAAGCTCTAGTGACAATAATTTGGGACAGCCGACTATATACTAAATGACGTATTATACTTTTCTTATAAATTATGTCAATGGTGGCCCAATCGCAAGATGTTTGGTTGATAAGTCAAACTGTTTAAGCTTCCTCTACATGGCTGTTAAATATTTTATAAAAATTGTGCGACAATGTTAATTTAATCGGATTGCTATTCTTATGCCAAGCTACATCATCCATTTAAATAACGATACTAGAGGGTTGATGGATCGATACTGTTTGGCACAAATTTTAATTATTTTTCATTCTTGTTTTTTTGTTACATATTGAACTGCACATGTTTGTAAGAAAAACGTGGGAAAATAGTAGGGAGTTCTAGTGAGTTTCGCCTGATCCTGATTGAGTCAAACAATGAAAGGAAGTGTATTTTTTTCAACAATGAAAACAGAAAAACAGTGTAATTTCACAGGAATATCGGAAAACAAATGGCTGAATGTATAAAAAACCTATTTTTCTAACCCTTTTTCTTCAACGTCCTTATTTCTTTAAAATAAAACAGATTTATTAAATGTAAAGGGATAAAACTGAAAAGCTTTTGCTTATTTTACTATGGTATCCATGCAAGTTGGACACCAAAGCTAGGTTTACCATGTTCCTTCAGGATATCCCTACGGAAACAGGCCTTATGGATCCAGGAATCGCAAATCCTATATTGGTTGCAATCATCCTCTGTACCTGTGCTTTTACCACGGCATACAGAGAACACGTAGCAACTTTTCTTGAGTTTCTTCGTCAAAGGTAGAAAGAATCCCCGACTTTCAGTCTACCTTGAAGCCTCGATAACCGCCCCGATCCTTAACGACGTTATCTGTCGTCCTTTTGCCCTTTTTTCCTTTCGTCTTCGGACTGTAAAACAGAAGAAATAATTATGAGTAACTGGTGAAATCAACCATTAAACTAACGAAGAGTTATAATCATACCATGGAAACCCACCATTTTTGACAAAGTGACACTGGAGTATTTTCCTCCGATGATCATGGTGTTAGCAGCGACTGGAAATGTCCGTTTCCACCAAAATTCCGTTTAATCGATGATTTTTAAAATGAAAAATTGAAATTACATTTCCATATATTGGAGATATCGCTCATCTCATCCACTTGACCCTATCCATATCACTCAACTGGTCGACCATCCTAGAATTTTGACCCTATTTTTCAGATACTAGAATTTGAATAAACCTGTCTATTATTATTGGCGAAATAATTTTCAAATTCTCCCAGGATTACGTGTACACTCTTGAGTTTTAATATAGTGTTAAGGCATGTTTCGAAAATAAAGATAATAAAATCCTTACGTATACTAGGTTCAGAGATGAATCTGGAATATCCGATGACAGTCTTGACCAATGGACTCCAGTTAGTGACACCCAGGCAAGAGGCTGAATGCATCTTTGGACTAAGAATGGATTTGATCGACCAATAAAAAAAGATCGATCAAAGGTGTCGAAAAAATCTAGTAACAACATATACTTACAGAATCAGGAAACCTCTCAGAATAAAGATCTGATAGCAATAAAGAACTTCCTTGAGCAGGAGGATCTTCAATCCAGTCCAACGAAGAAATAGGGACGCCATCGAAAGCGAGGACCATGTCACCGCTATTTCTCTCTCCACATTCGTCCTCTTTTGACAAACATTTGGAAATTCTAAATGCAAACGCTGCTATTTAAGAAGTCTTTTAAATGTTTACATACTTACAAACTTTCTTCACGGCGTAGGGATTTCATGGATACAAGCCACAAGGTCTGAAACCGTTTTGCCCATTAGTAGGTCCAGCCTGCCACACTTCGTTGAGCAAATGGGCTATATTCTTCACTGTGATTGTTATTGGTCGGATCCTTTCCTGTCCACTCGTTAACTTTAGTTTTCCACAAACTCTTCAAGGACTTAAAAAGACCCACATCACACGGCTGCAGTACATGCGTGGTGTTTGGGGGAAATCAGATTAAGATAATGGTTTCCGTGTAAATGTCTGAAATCCGGATATTAATGTGGCTGCGGTGACCATCCAGATACAGGACGACGGGGAACTATGATTCCTTGATCTCCAGTTCAGGAACAAATTGATGTGACAGCTAATGGCATAAGGCAACGTCCGTCATCCACACTTTTTTTGTACAAAATACTTGAAAACCAGATGGCATTTGTTCCGTCACCATCCATTGCTGCGTCCGTTCATGAGGGCAAATCGCAAAGAGGGGTAAAATCCACCCAGACGCCGAAACTGTTGCCTAAAGAGAGACGCCAGTACCTTCTACCAGACGACGTCTTGGTAGAACCTTTCAATGAGATAAACGTCTTTAGTCCCACGTAAAGAAAATTTTAACGCAATTGAAAGACCTCGTAGGGTCGGCGAAAATGCCCTCTAAGCCGTTGTCCCTATGAAACAAAATTATAAATGAATAAAAATTCTTCCTTATATGTGTTAATCGATAAACGAACTGCGAATGTGGATAAGTAGTGCACTATGCTATAAACAGGTGGGGTGTACAGCAAGAACCAAACTACGGCAACTAAATTATGCAAATGATGACCATCTTGAAATATTTTTCTACATGCGTATCCCATTGCAGGAGGTCGTGAGACGCAATTTGGCTCTTGCCGAGGTCCACAATTTCCGCTGTTCTCAGTGACAGGTTTTGCTGCGTGCTAAATTTCGGAAGCCATATTTCCGTCGGATGGAATCCAGCAATTCCTTGTTTGACACCGGAAACTCTACGCTAACCATACTCCGGACCCAATTAGCGATAATGACTTCATCTTCTTCTAACAGAAGAGTTGGCCTTCCTCTTTGGTTTTTTATTGGTCCTTCATTGTTGCAACCACTGGCAAACTTCAAGATCTATTCTGCGAACATAAGCAAAATTATACTTAGCAAAAACAGTTCTAAATTTCATTTAATTATTTAGCTTAATTAATTCATAATATTAATCAGCTTTTGGACAATCAAGTTACCTGAAAGATTTAGGGGATAGTGGGATGAGCTGGGATAGTTCAGGGTAAAAGTTTGTAACGATTATGTAAAAAACTACAGAAATTAGAAAAAAATAAATAACGGAATTTTCTTTGCTAAAATTATTGCTGCAATTTAGCGTTTTTTACTGCAATTATACAAATTAGCATATATTTTATGCATACAGACATTTAGTTTAGCCACTTCTTCATCGTTTGCATAAAAAAATCCATTATTGGGGAACGTGAACTATGTAGTATCTAATAGAGTTAATTTAATAAATGCTTTAATAGGAAAGGCTGAAGGGCTAAGAAGAAATTCTTTGTAACATTTTAACAATTCCTCAACTTGTTTACCAAGAGAAGGACTCTACCAGAAGAGTGGATGACCCGGAATGACATAGAATTACCCATCACGTGACAAAATAATAAATATTTCAGATTTTCCTATAATACTATTTTATTAAATAAACTCTATTAGATACAAAATAGTTCATGCTCCCTTGCAATTAAAATTTTAATAAAATAAGAAATAAATGTTATCTAACCATTTAAGTAATCAATTAACACCGTCGGTCTTTCAAATGAAAAAAGGATAGAAGCCGACGCTCTTACGCAATAAAGGGCCTACCGGATTAGAGGTTCAACGTCCCTACACAAATAAGGTTGAAGGAATAGGACTATCTCTTAGGAGAAATAGGGCCTGTCCCATGGAGAAATAGGACTATCCTAAAACATTGGAAAAGTCAGTCCCATTTCTCCCAGTCCCATTTCTACAGGAGAAATAGGACTGGAAATTATCAGTCCTTTTTTTTCAGTCCTATTTCACCGGCTATCCTTGTTGTGGTTCGTTTTGCTTCCCTAATATTCCTTTGAAGGACGGATAATTGTGCAACATTAGTCGTTTGAATGTTACCTGCTTGTGTTCTAATTTGTCGCGTGTTTCTAGTACGAATAAACTAGTTGTCTGAAAATGTTTGTTTTGCTAATTTTCATTTTTAATTAAGTTTCTTTAGAAATACTAGCAACATTACATCAAGGGCTAAAAACCACACACTCTGTAAAACAAAATCGATTATGCTAAAAGAGATGTATCATGTATCTCTCTATCTCAATTTAACAATAAATAAAGTAAGTTTTAGTTCCTGTAAACGAAACAAACGGTAAGCTTTTACTTTTTCTTCAACAGTGAGTTACGTATTGTGATAATGATGTTTTCCTTTGAATTGCAGTTGTACGCAATTGCATATCGAAGTAACTATGGCAGTTTTTAGACACCAACAAAAGACAAAAATTAATGGATGAAGAACAAAACCTTTCTAACATAGAAAAATAAACTTAGATTCAATTCGACATACCTTACCATTAATAACTGTTGTTCTGTTTGTTTCTACCTTAATAATAGAATAGGATATCATGCTTTTATAAGGTTTATGTAAATTCAATCCCGTTACCAATGACCCACACGGCACGAGGGGCTCCTCAGTACCTCTGCAGAACTTCCTACTTTCCTCCTCAGTCTTCTCCATAATCGTCCTAAATTCCTCTTAGAACCTTCTTTTTGGTCGCCTGGTAGCTGCCTGACAGGCTCTTCAGTCACTCTTACATCATCCTCAGCTAGTACCTAGAACCTCCCATGATGCAAAATATTGCGTGATATATGTCTTCGATATACCCAGCGGCTTTACATAAGTTTAATAGCATTTGAATGCAATTAAAAAATAAAATTAATATTAAACGACAACGGAATATTGGAGATTGTATATTCGATTAAAAAAACTTCACCTTTTATTAGGATTGGCGGTGAAATGGGACTAAACCGAAATAGGACTGTGAGAAATAGGACTGACTTTTAAAATATTTTAGGTCAGTCCAAATTCTCCAATGCATTAGTCGTATTTCTATTAGAGATAGTCCTATTTCTAAGATTGTTCCAATTGGAACGATGAGCCTCCAATATGGTAAAGCGTCGGCTTATATCCATTTTCCTTTTTAAAATACCGATGGTGTTTACTCATTACTTAAATGGTTCACAAAACCTTTTTTTCTTATGCTATTTGAATTAAAATTACAGGAGAACATGAATTATATTGTATTTAATAGAGTCCAGTTAACAAAATACTATAGAGCAAAATCAGAAATGTTTTTTACTTATATTGCACTTCATGTGGTCATAACAAACTTTTCCAATTGCACTAATGTTTTACTATTTCATACTACTATCGTTACATAATATACAGCTCTTACGTATTCAGATTTTGCTCTAATAGTATTTTATTAATTATTTATTAAATACCATGAAATTACATGTCCAGTTACGGAGGAGGTGCAATACGTTAGTCCATAGGCATTTTTTAGGTGGTATGATTGAAATCGGTCTCTTATTTCACTTATTGTAGTGCTCGACCTCTATCTTATTGAAACAGTTTTATTGTTTGCGTTTTTAATTGTTTCTTTTGGTTGCCTTTGTTAGTTTATTAACGTTAGCGATTAATTTTTGCAACCTACACATTGTCTTCGTTATTCGCGTGAAAAACAGCCGCCTTAATAATTTATTGAATAAAAAAAGGTAAACCCCAAAATTTACATTATCTAACAATTTTACTTGAGCCAAATGTTTTTGTGATACTTTAAAACTCACCAGTCTTACTTTCATGAAGGGATCTCCTAAAGCACTCCTGACCATATCACCAACAATGTCTTGAATTGAAAATATTGGCACTCCACAATTTTCCAGCCTCTTGTGGCCTTCCTCAGTACTTCTCAACGGTATGATTGATGCGCCGGGGAGGCTAAGAGCCTTTTAGGAGGTTCCCAGGAAGGAGCTCCAGTTACAAGTTATTGAGTGTCGCCGCGTCAACATTTCATATTCACGGAAATGTATGACGCGATGTCCAACGCATGAAACACATCCAATCAGCAACAAGTAACATGTAAAGTAAAATATAAAAATAGAATTCAAGGAAATGTCAATGACACTTGAATTAATTATATTTATAAAATATACTTTTAAGATAACGGACAATAAACATAATATATAATTAGAATATAAAAAAAACAAACAATGTTCGATCCTGGGTGGGAATACGACATTTAAGTGAAAAGCAAATGTGAAACACGACTTGATGATTCATCGTTAACGTTTCCTGGCTAGCTCAGTCGTTAGAGGATAAGATTGGTAATAAATTGGTCGTAGGTTCGAACCCCGCCTCGTACGAGTAGTGTTGAATGTTCATCAGGTCAATTGCTGTTGGTATATTTGGCTGTAATAGTTGTCTGAAATGCGTTCCCATAGTGTAGTGGTTATCACGTCGGCCTAACACGCTGAAGGTCCTCAGTTCGATCCTGGGTGGGAACAAGACATTTAAGTGAAAAGCAAATGTGAAAGACGACTATAAATTTGGAATTTCCTGATTTCGTCATGATTTGATTAAGACCGTTGCTGGTGACATAAATTGAACGTTCTCATAGTGTAGCGGTTATCACGTCGGCTTTACACGCTGAAGGTCCTCAGTTCGACCCTGGGTGAGAACAATCGGTTTGCATTTTACAAGATTGACTCATTGATTCGTCAGGTCACCGCCATCTGTAAGTCTGTAAGGCAACCAAATTTGTTTGACATCAATGACATGAATGCCACGGGACAACATTAACTAACTTTACGACAGCCTGGTTGTATTTAGCTCATATGTGGTTTTCCATTACTTAGTACTAGGCCAAGATATAGGCAAATAATTATGAAGCTTCCAAAAAAAGATAGTGCAATCGGTGTGCAGTGTCCATATTTGTTTGCACTTCATTGCATCGCCCCTGTGGGATCGAACCACCAGCATTCCGGTTAACAGCCGAAGCGGGATAGACGGAATTGCGCCACAGAGGCGCGTTGTTGTAATTTTGCGCAAAATCATGCATATGGTAAACATGGGGTAAGTCCAAACGTTTATTACAGTTTTGATTTCATATTGCTTCATTGTTCTCTAATGAAAAGGAACTACTACAGACGGTAGATTCGGAAGATTGGGTTAGAACGATTTGCTGGTACCGTTTGCCTGACACGTGAACACATGTAACTAGACTTATTTACTCACGAAATAACTCATTAACGATTTATAATAAGTTTAGGGATGTTTGGTAAGTTGAAAACTAGATTTTAGACGGATAATCTGAAAATTTCAAACACCGAAAAATACAGGGTTGACAGAGGATTCATCGTTCATGTGTCCTGGCTAGCTCAGTCGTTAGAGGAAAAGATTGGTAATCAATTGGTCGTAGGTTCGATCCCCACCTCGACGGAGTGTTCAATGTTAATCAGGTCAATTGCTGTTGGTATATTTGGCTGTAATAGTTGTCTGAAATGCGTTCCCATAGTGTATTGGTTATCACATCGGCCTAACACGCTGAAGGTCCTCAGTTCGATCCTGGGTGGGAACAAGACATTTAAGTGAAAAGCGTTTAAATGTGAAAGACGACTATTAATTTGGTTTGATTTCGTATATATTGGATTAAGACCGTTGCTTGACATAAATTGAACGTTCTCATATATAGTTGGTTATCACGTCGGCTTTACACACTGAAGGTCATCAGTTCGACCCTGGGTGAGAACAATCTTCATTTTACAAGATTGACTCATATGATTCGTTTATATCACCGCCATCTGTAAGTCGCCAAGGCCGTCAAATTTGTTTGACATCAAGCCAACGGCCGTGATAAGCTGCCTCCGCCCGTCAGCCCTCTTCGTTTGTCCGACTCTTTTCTCGACGGCTCCAACGAAGTTGCTCGTGGGAACCTTGCCTCATCCGGATTGGATCCTGTTTTGCCGTCGCTTCACCCGAAGATCCATTCGACCCGGGGGCATTCAACGCCAAGGATTACAAGTAATCTAGCGCTCGTCTTTTGTGTCCGTCATATTGGCCGGGCCTTGTCTCGGCCCCGTATTTGAGATCATTGGATGGTGAGATCCGTCCTGCCGGTCTTAACACGGTCCAGCACCGCCAAGTCATATTGGCCGCGCCTTGTCCCGGCCTCATAGTTTTAGATCATTTGACGGTGAGATCCGTCCAGACGGTCTCGTCGCGATCCCGACGCGCCAAGTCATCGGAGCACGGTCCCCCACCGGCTGCCCAGACGTGACGCGGCTATTACGCTGGGATTCAGAGGTCCCAAGCCACTACTTTACGCTGAGCCGGCAGACTCCGGCATTTGAGAACGCCCGGCCAAGGGGCATTCCTCAAATTGGTCCTTCGAACAAAATAATAACAAAAATCTGCCCGTACATTCCATAACAGTGTCGGACAGCATACATCAACAGCACCAGCAGGCGGTGTACTCCAGATTCCAGCACCTCCTAGATACGGAGGCTCGCTCTTACGAACTCTGGAAAGAGCTAGAACAAACCATCCCGAAAGGTGTGTTCAGGAGACTTCGCATCCCGGAGCCATTTCCTGAACAACGCGCCAAGAGACCGGTGGAGAAAAAGAGTCGGCCAAACCCTTACACACGACCGATCACTCCGACTTTGGACTCGCCAGCCCAGTTTTTGAACGAGCAGGAGAGGGAACAGCTAGCTGCCCTCACCAAAGTCCAAGAGTCACACTCCTCGGTAATAGCAGCGGCACAAAAGGCAGCAGAACGTGCCGAAGAACACGCCAGATTCCTGCTGGAGACGAGCAAGCTGAGACGCGATAAAGAAGAGCTCCAGAGAAGGGAGCAGATATTGGAAAGGGCGCGCGGTGTCAAAGAGTTGCCGCCCGCCACATTCCAGATACCGGGCCCACCACCGACCCCCACGGTGTTGAGCCAAGAAATTAGAGACCTCGCCGCTGGACCCTCAAAAGAGACACCCCAAGCGAAGAAAGCGAGGTCTACATCAGGGATACCACGGAGTTGGAAGAAATCTTCACCCGAAGAACGGTTGAGCAGACAACTATCAAAGCGACTGGCAAAAACAGGAATCGCATCTTCCTCTGAAGACGAAATTTTAAAGTCTCCAGTGCTTGATTAATATTGTCGATATTGTTATAATAAGTTGTTAAATAAATACCTGAAAAAAAAACATATCCCTACCACTATAAAAAAAAAACAAAAAAAACACAAAAAACACACAACAGAAATGTCAGTTCCGGCCAGGAGAACGAGACACGCGGTCACAGACCAAGATGAGACGAGTATCGACGAAAGATTGTCGATCGTCGAGGAGAAAATAGAAAAAATATACAAGTCAGGCGACTCGTACCACTCTATGTTACACAAAAGAGTCGAGGTTACGGAGAAAACGATAGGAAGGTTTATGACAGACACAGCAATAAAGATGAAAGCAATGGAGAAAAAGATAGAAGACATGGAAGATTTAGAGGCAAGATTGGCGGCAATCACAGAGTTAGTGAAAGAGATAGATGGTAGAAGCAATAAAGCGCTGAACTCTGCAGCGAAATTAATTGAACAAGCGAAAGAAAGCCTTTCAATCAAGGAACAAATCCCGGAGATAGTGGAGGGAGTAAGAGCCGAAATAAGATCAATCGTGGAGAGAACGATAGAAGATAGCTTGCCCGGCCTAGAAGACAGCCCGATAAGACGACAAGAGCCGTTACGGGCTTCGTCAAGGGCTGACTCCCCGATAGGCACGCGGGAAGAATTGCTTGAAGATCGGGCTCTGATAAAAAGGGAACTGAAAGACAGTATAGCATTGGCGGAAGCCGACGCTGAAAGTAGACAGAAATACATAGACAAGGCCGAAGCTCGATGGGTAGCCATCGTAGCGTTAAATGAAAAGCTGGCCGCAATCTCTACGGCAGCCGAAAAAGCGGGTGACAAAGAAATAGAGGACAAATTGAGAGAAAAGATGAAAAAATTAAGAGAAAAATACAAGAAAAGCGAAACCCAATCGCCAATAAACAGAACAGCGCTGCCTCTACCGACGTTTAACGGAGAGATCACAGCATGGAAGGGTTGGAGAGCTATGTGGACGGCGTATGACGCCGATCCGAGATTAACAGAGGCGGAAAAATTTCAATATCTGCGGATAAGCCTGAAAGGCAAGGCCGCAGAATTGATATCACATATACACTTTGACGAAAACCAATATCAGGAAGCAATGCTGAAATTGGAAAAAAGATTCGGGGATACAGAAAAGTTAAAGGCCCACTACGTAAACGAACTGAAAAGTCTCGTAGCCGTAAGACTGGGAGACTCAGCAACAACCGGTCAGTTGAAGAGAATCTTCGACGGGCTGACAAACGCCAGAGCTGCCCTAACGAACCTCAAAGTGGATATGGGCGGCTATGGAGAATACATCTCGGGAGATGTGTTGAAGGCATTGCCCAAAGCATTAACCTCGCGATGGTGGAGGGAAAAATGGTTCGACGAGGATCAACCGACACTAGAAGCCATTCTCAAGGAGCTTGATCGAGAGATACGGCTTAGAGAGATGGAGGAAGATCCTGTGATCCAGCCGCATAGCCCAAGAAGGGAACCTCAAGAGAGGGGAGGTAGGATGACACCCTGTTGTTTTTGTCAGCAGAATCACATACACCACAGGTGTATGGTGAATACCCCGCAGTTCAGACGAACGCTCTGCGAGCGAGAAAACCGTTGTTTGAAATGCCTCGGCAGATCGCATCGGACGGAACACTGCGTAGCCAGAGTTCCGTGTAGGAATTGCGGGAGTATAGACCATAGCCCAGCGCTATGCCTGTCAAGACAAAGACAATACGGGCCAGTCAGAGCACAGTCCCCGCAAAGACCGATGAACAGATCGGTGACGATAGATACCAATGTGAATTGTGCGCAGGCAACTTCGATCGGACTGCCCACATTCACGGCGGTATTACAAGGAAAAAATAACAGAAAAATAAAAGTGCTTGGTCTGATAGACTCGGGGAGCGAAAAAACGTTCATCCGACAGAGTCTGATCAGACGGTTAAAGGCGGACGAAGAGGATGAAGGAGAGATAAGAGTGAACACGTTTGGATCAGACCAAGCGGAAAGATCGGTGCTAAAGACCTATAGCGTATGGATGGTCCCGGAAAGACAGGGAAAAATAAAAATTAAAGCTACGGCAATAAAGTACGTGGCAAAAGCAACACCAAAGGTCCGGTCAAGACTGGTAGAGATCTTGACGGAACAAGGAGAGAAGGTCGCAGATGAAAGACATTTCAGGCCCGACAATAAAACAGAGTTTGACATGATAATAGGATGTGACTATTATTGGCAAATACTAAAACACCAGACGAGACAGGGCCCAGACGATTCAGTGGCATGTGCCAGCAAGCTGGGGTGGATTATTTTTGGAGCACCCTCAGCAGGAAATCCGAGAGAAGTGTCGGCAAACATAGTTACACAGGCCGACGGAAAAAGAGTGATGGTAGACTTCAAGGAATTCTGGGCCTTGGAGCACATGGGAGTTACGCCCCAAGAGTTAGAGGACCCGGGGTTCCTGAAAAACTATCAGGAGACTATAAAGAAAGATTAAACGGGCAGATATGAGGTTCTGTTCCCGTTTAAAAACAACAGAAGGTCGATGGAGACCAACAAAAACATAGCCGCGGTCAGATTGACAGGGCTATTGAGAAGAATGAAACGGGAGGACAAAGTGGCCTACCATGAAGTTTTTCAACAATACCTCGAGAAAGGCTACATAGAAGTAGCAGATAAAAATTACACGGGAGCATGTACGTATTTGCCGCACAGACCGGTGATAAAAACAGAAGCGGCAACCACCAAGATTAGACCGGTGTTTGACGGTTCGGCCCACCAGCAGAATAGGCCTAGCCTGAATGATCTGTTGGAGACCGGGCCGAACCTGAACCCGGAACTTTTGGCGGTGCTGCTTAGATTCAGGCAGAATGAGATAGCGTGGATGGCGGACATCACGCAAGCATTCCTACAGATAGGAATACAGGAAGAACACGGACAGATAGTCCGATTTCTATGGATAAAAGACCCGAAAGATGATAACTCAGAATGGATAGAATACAGGTGGAAGAGAGTGCCGTTCGGACTCTCGAGTAGCCCGTTCATCCTAAGAGCCGTTATATTAAAATGCTTGGATGAGCATAGAGATGAATACCCAGAGCTGGTGGGAAAATTGAGCTCGCAGTTATATGTGGATGATTGGTTGGGGGGAGCGAGTAGCATCCCCCAAGCAATCGAAGCGATAACGCAAACACAGAAGATATTTAATTCGGCCAAGATGGAACTTAGAAAGTGGACGACAAATAGCGTGGCACTCAGGGAACAGCTGCACGCGTTACAGTTCCAAAAGAAAGAAATAACGATGGGAGATAATACAGAAAAAGCAGTTAAGGCGCTGGGAGTAACGTGGGATCCGGAGACGGACTCGTTTCGGTTCAAGCCCAAGAAGATAATAGAAGAGGCCGAAGAAATGAGCAAAAGGCCGACGAAAAGGAAGTTGTTCAGCCTTGCGCTGAAGGTCTTCGACCCGCTGGGATTGATATCACCGGTAACGGTGGTAGTAAGATTATCATGCAGAAGGTCTGGATGGATAAAACAGGCTGGGATGAGCCAGTATCGGCAAGCATAATGCCGCACTGGGAGACATTCATTAAGAGTTTGTCGGACCTCAAGAACACAAAGCTGGGACGGTGGACTGGAGAGATCCATTCACCGAGACTACATTTGTTTTGCGACGCGAGTGATGACGCATACAGTGTAGCCGCATATTTGGAGAACGGAAAAGAGACAAAGCTGTTATGCAGCAAAACCCGGATAGCACCGGACCCCAAAAAATCAGTATCGACCCCCAGGTTAGAGCTACTCAGCAACTTGCTGGCAGTGAGGCTGGGGGAATACATCGAAAAGTCCCTTGGACGATCGTTTGAGAAGACGTTGTGGACGGACTCGGCGATAGCCTACTGGTGGATGAAAGGCGAGTCGGGCCGGTGGAAACAGTTCGTTCACAACCGAGTGACAGAAATCAGGGAGAAGATCGATATAGAGTCGATAAGGCACTGTCCGGGAGTTCAGAACCCGGCAGATATAGCCTCGAGAGGGGCTTCAGTGAGCCAGCTGAACCATAAGAAAGATTGGTGGTCAGGTCCAGAGTGGCTGAACAAAAAAGAGATGTGGCCGAAGAATCCAGCCCAGATGGGGCAGGATTGTACGGAAGAAATCAAGAAAGAGGAAAAAATCAAAGAGATAACGCAATGTAATATTTCGACGTCGAAAGGAAAAGAGTGGTACGAGAACTATAGTTCGCTGCGTACGATAATTAGGATCTGGGCGACAGTGAAAAGAGCGGTGAAGAGGTTCAAGGGACAGCCGAACCCCGAGACACCGCTGGCAGAAGTATTGGTTGGAACCGACAAGAAACGGTTCAACATTCTCGCAGTAGAAGAAGTAGAGCAAGCAGAGTTAGATTTATGGCGAGCGATGCAAATTGACGCATACAAAGAAGAAAGAGAAGCCATAAAAGAGAAAAAGCCCTGGAAAAATGATAAACTGAGAAAATTGGGGTTAGCCTGGGACGAGAGAAACGGGCTGATCAGGTGTTACGGCCACCAAGAAAACTGGTTGCGGCTTAACGGTAGAGAAGCGGTAATCCTATTACCAGAGAACCACTATCTGACAGGCAAACTCATAGAGCAGACGCATGAACGGTTACTGCACACTGGAGTAAGCACGACGATGGTGGAGGTACGGCGAACGTTTTGGATCCCAAAACTGAGACAGACGATAAAGAAAGAGTTAAGGAGGTGCATGAGGTGTCAGAAATTAGACTCGAGACCGTTCAACGAGGTGCCTGCACCCCTGCCAGTGGACAGACTGCAGATGGCAAACCCGTTCAACGTGACAGGGATTGACTTTGCGGGACCCTTCCCGATAAGGCTTGTAGCAAGAACCGGGCAAGCGAAAGCCTACATTTGTCTCTTTACGTGTGCGGTAACAAGAGCCGTGCACTTAGAAATGACTACAGACCAAGAAGCGACGACCTGCATCTTTGCCCTGAGAAGGTTTTTTGCAAGGAGAGGGGTGCCGAAAGCCATGTATTCAGACAACGCTAGAACGTTTACGCAAGCCGCCAAGTATTTGAGAGCGGCCTACAAGAGTGAGAAGATATATAACACTCTGGTAGACCTGAATGTCAAGTGGCGATTCTCCCCAAGCCTCTCCCCTTGGTAGGGCGGGTTCTAGGAAAGAATGGTCCAGACAGTGAAAAGATTACTATATAAAACGTATGGGAACGAATCTCTGGAATATGATTTGTTCCAGACGGTACTAGCAGAGATTGAGGACACGATAAACACAAGGCCGTTGGCGTACGTCTCGGACGACGACAATGAGCCTCTGACGCCGAAGCAACTCATCACGGGTTACAGACAAAATCAGAAACACCCGGTGGATGATGAAGAAAGAGAGTATTCGGACAGAATACCCTTAACCAAGAGAGAGAGAATAAGGAGGAACCTACTAGCAGGATGATGGGAAGACTTCTATAAGGAATATGTGGCAGACCTGGAGAAGTTCCATTGCCCGACACCGGGCAGAACGAAGCAGGTTGAGGTCGGACAGGTGGTACTTATACACGATGAGAAATCTAAGAGAACGAAGTGGAAAGTAGGCAGAGTAGCCAAATTGTACCCCGGTTCGGATAACAAATTTAGAAGAGTCGCAGTATTGGTTGCCGATAAGGTGAAAGGCAAAGGATCGAAGCCAATATACAGGGACATTAAATGTCTATACCCGCTAGAGCTAGAAGCAGGGACGATAGACGATGATCATAGAAATATCCTACCGTTCCAAGACGGAGACATAACGGACAGCTCAGACTCTGAGTTGAACGAGGGTCCAACGGGGGGAGTGTCGGAGATTCCGACGTCTGAAGCAATCCGAAGGGACAGCAAAGGGATAGACGGAAGGGCAACAGAAGCCCGGGCACTCGGCACCGAAGAGTCGGTAGCTGGGGTAAGTCCAACGCTAGGCGGGAACTAACCAAGAAGTTCCCGGCCAATGAAAATGACATACCGGTAGACGGTAGAAGACGGAAGATAAACGGGAGTTAGAACGATTTGCTCGGCGAATCCTTGACACAGAAGGTCGGAAGCCGGGAGTATATTATTGAAAGTACTTGACGTCTTTTACAGCTATGTGAGGCGGTCTCTACCGACCGCTCTCATAAGTCAACACCAAAAACCATCGTGACTGGAGCCTGTTTTAGACCAGAGTAAGGAGGGTGTTGGCAATGAAGGGACCGACGGAGGGTCGGTGGAGGGGAGTTCGAGGTTGGAGGAAGTGGAGGATCCTGCGGCTAAAACGGGTGACGGAACACCGGTGACATCTACTCCAGCGTTTAAACTTATGTATGTTTATTGTATATATTAGTCAACGGTGTTTTGTAAATGTTGAGTATATAAAGGCTGGTTTCAGCCGAGTAAATACACACAAGTTTCACCGAAGCCCCCGGAGTCGGCTCTTCATTTTTCCTGCTGGTAACTACTATCAAATCTGGTTTATATCACCTGTTTCGCTGCCCGTCGCCACTGGCCGTCAAATTCTGCCCGGCCGTGATAAGCTGCCTCCGCCCGTCAGCCCTCTTCGTTTGTCCGACTCTTTTCTCGACGGCTCCAACGAAGTTGCTCGTGGGAACCTTGCCTCATCCGGATTGGATTCTGTTTTGCCGTCGCTTTACCCGAAGATCCATTCGACCCGGGGGCATTCAACGCCAAGGATTACAAGTAATCTAGCGCTCGTCTTTTGTGTCCGTCATATTGACCGGGCCTTGTCTCGGCCCCGTATTTGAGATCATTGGATGGTGAGATCCGTCCTGCCGGTCTTAACACGGTCCAGCACCGCCAAGTCATATTGGCCGCGCCTTGTCCCGGCCTCATAGTTTTAGATCGTTTGACGGTGAGATCCGTCCAGACGGTCTCGTCGCGATCCCGACGCGCCAAGTCATCGGAGCACGGTCCCCCACCGGCTGCCCAGACGTGACGCGGCTATTACGCTGGGATTCAGAGGTCCCAAGCCACTACTTTACGCTGAGCCGGCAGACTCCGGCATTTGAGAACGCCCGGCCAAGGGGCATTCCTCAAAGCCCCTGGGTGGGCTCGAACCACCAGCCTTCCGGTTAACAGCCGAACGCGCTAGCCAATTGCGCCACAGAGGCGCGTTGTTGTAATTTTGCGCAAAATCATGCATATGGTAAACATCATTAACGTTTATTACAGTTTTGATTTCATATTGCTTCATTGTTCTCTACAAAAAGGAACTACTACACCGATGGGTAGATTCAGTATTGGGTTTCGTTTGCTGGTACCGTTTGCCTGGCCGTGAACACATGTAACTAGACTTATTTCACTCACGAAATAACTCATTAACGATTTATAATAAGTTTAGGGATGTTTGGTAAGTTGAAAACTAGATTTTAGACGGATAATCTGAAAATTTCAAACACCGAAAAATACATGGTTGACAGAGGATTCATCGTTCATGTGTCCTGGCTAGCTCAGTCGTTAGAGGAAAAGATTGGTAATAAATTGGTCGTAGGTTCGATCCCCACCTCGTACGAGTAGTGTTCAATGTTAATCAGGTCAATTGCTGTTGGTATATTTGGCTGTAATAGTTGTCTGAAATGCGTTCCCATAGTGTATTGGTTATCACATCGGCCTAACACGCTGAAGGTCCTCAGTTCGATCCTGGGTGGGAACAAGACATTTAAGTGAAAAGCAAATGTGAAAGACGACTATTAATTTGGAATTTCCTGATTTCGTCATGATTGGATTAAGACCGTTGCTGGTGACATAAATTGAACGTTCCATAGTTTAGTTGTTATCACGTCGGCCTTGCACGCTGAAGGTCATCAGTTCGTTCTTGGGTGGAAACAATCGGTTTGCATTTTACAAGATTGACTCATTGATTCGTGAGGTCACCGCCATCTGTAAGTCTGTAAGGCAACCAAATTTGTTTGACATCAATGACATGAATGCCACGGGACAACATTAACTAACTTTACGACAGCCTGGTTGTATGTAGCGCATATGTGGTTTTCCATTACTTAGTACTAGGCCAAGATATAGGCAAATAATTATGAAGCTTCCAAAAAAAGATAGTGCAATCGGTGTGCAGTGTCATATTTGTTTGCACTTCATTGCATCGCCCCTGGGTGGGCTCGAACCACCAGCCTTCCGGTTAACAGCCGAACGCGCTAGCCAATTGCGCCACAGAGGCCCGATGTTGTAATTTTGCGCAAAATCATGCATATGGTAAACATCATTAACGTTTATTACAGTTTTGATTTCATATTGCTTCATTGTTCTCTACAAAAAGGAACTACTACACCGATGGGTAGATTCAGTATTGGGTTTCGTTTGCTGGTACCGTTTGCCTGGCCGTGAACACATGTAACTAGACTTATTTCACTCACGAAATAACTCATTAACGATTTATAATAAGTTTAGGGATGTTTGGTAAGTTGAAAACTAGATTTTAGACGGATAATCTGAAAATTTCAAACACCGAAAAATACATGGTTGACAGAGGATTCATCGTTCATGTGTCCTGGCTAGCTCAGTCGTTAGAGGAAAAGATTGGTAATAAATTGGTCGTAGGTTCGACCCCCACCTCGTACGAGTAGTGATGAATGTTAATCAGGTCAATTGCTGTTGGTATATTTGGCTGTAATAGTTGTCTGAAATGCGTTCCCATAGTGTATTGGTTATCACATCGGCCTAACACGCTGAAGGTCCTCAGTTCGATCCTGGGTGGGAACAAGACATTTAAGTGAAAAGCAAATGTGAAAGACGACTATTAATTTGGAATTTCCTGATTTCGTCATGATTGGATTAAGACCGTTGCTGGTGACATAAATTGAACGTTCTCATAGTATAGCGGTTATCACGTCGGCTTTACCCGCTGAAGGTCATCAGTTCGACCCTGGGTGAGAACAATTGGTTTGCATTTTACAAGATTGACTCATTGATTCGTGAGGTCACCGCCATCTGTAAGTCTGTAAGGCAACCAAATTTGTTTGACATCAATGACATGAATGCCACGGGACAACATTAACTAACTTTACGACAGCCTGGTTGTATTTAGCGCATATGTGGTTTTCCATTACTTAGTACTAGGCCAAGATATAGGCAAATAATTATGAAGCTTCCAAAAAAAGATAGTGCAATCGGTGTGCAGTGTCATATTTGTTTGCACTTCATTGCATCGCCCCTGGGTGGGCTCGAACCACCAGCCTTCCGGTATCGACGAAATTCGTAACAGCCGAACGCGCTAGCCAATTGCGCCACAGAGGCCCGATGTTGTAATTTTGCGCAAAATCATGCATATGGTAAACATCATTAACGTTTATTACAGTTTTGATTTCATATTGCTTCATTGTTCTCTACAAAAAGGAACTACTACACCGATGGGTAGATTCAGTATTGGGTTTCGTTTGCTGGTACCGTTTGCCTGGCCGTGAACACATGTAACTAGACTTATTTCACTCACGAAATAACTCATTAACGATTTATAATAAGTTTAGGGATGTTTGGTAAGTTGAAAACTAGATTTTAGACGGATAATCTGAAAATTTCAAACACCGAAAAATACATGGTTGACAGAGGATTCATCGTTCATGTGTCCTGGCTAGCTCAGTCGTTAGAGGAAAAGATTGGTAATAAATTGGTCGTAGGTTCGACCCCCACCTCGTACGAGTAGTGATGAATGTTAATCAGGTCAATTGCTGTTGGTATATTTGGCTGTAATAGTTGTCTGAAATGCGTTCCCATAGTGTATTGGTTATCACATCGGCCTAACACGCTGAAGGTCCTCAGTTCGATCCTGGGTGGGAACAAGACATTTAAGTGAAAAGCAAATGTGAAAGACGACTATTAATTTGGAATTTCCTGATTTCGTCATGATTGGATTAAGACCGTTGCTGGTGACATAAATTGAACGTTCTCATAGTATAGCGGTTATCACGTCGGCTTTACCCGCTGAAGGTCATCAGTTCGACCCTGGGTGAGAACAATTGGTTTGCATTTTACAAGATTGACTCATTGATTCGTGAGGTCACCGCCATCTGTAAGTCTGTAAGGCAACCAAATTTGTTTGACATCAATGACATGAATGCCACGGGACAACATTAACTAACTTTACGACAGCCTGGTTGTATTTAGCGCATATGTGGTTTTCCATTACTTAGTACTAGGCCAAGATATAGGCAAATAATTATGAAGCTTCCAAAAAAAGATAGTGCAATCGGTGTGCAGTGTCATATTTGTTTGCACTTCATTGCATCGCCCCTGGGTGGGCTCGAACCACCAGCCTTCCGGTAACTTTTTTTCGGTTAACAGCCGAACGCGCTAGCCAATTGCGCCACAGAGGCCCGATGTTGTAATTTTGCGCAAAATCATGCATATGGTAAACATCATTAACGTTTATTACAGTTTTGATTTCATATTGCTTCATTGTTCTCTACAAAAAGGAACTACTACACCGATGGGTAGATTCAGTATTGGGTTTCGTTTGCTGGTACCGTTTGCCTGGCCGTGAACACATGTAACTAGACTTATTTCACTCACGAAATAACTCATTAACGATTTATAATAAGTTTAGGGATGTTTGGTAAGTTGAAAACTAGATTTTAGACGGATAATCTGAAAATTTCAAACACCGAAAAATACATGGTTGACAGAGGATTCATCGTTCATGTGTCCTGGCTAGCTCAGTCGTTAGAGGAAAAGATTGGTAATAAATTGGTCGTAGGTTCGACCCCCACCTCGTACGAGTAGTGTTGAATGTTCATCAGGTCAATTGCTGTTGGTATATTTGGCTGTAATAGTTGTCTGAAATGCGTTCCCATAGTGTAGTGGTTATCACGTCGGCCTAACACGCTGAAGGTCCTCAGTTCGATCCTGGGTGGGAACAAGACATTTAAGTGAAAAGCAAATGTGAAAGACGACTATTAATTTGGAATTTCCTGATTTCGTCATGATTGGATTAAGACCGTTGCTGGTGACATAAATTGAACGTTCTCATAGTGTAGCGGTTATCACGTCGGCTTTACACGCTGAAGGTCCTCAGTTCGACCCTGGGTGAGAACAATCGGTTTGCATTTTACAAGATTGACTCATTGATTCGTGAGGTCACCGCCATCTGTAAGTCTGTAAGGCAACCAAATTTGTTTGACATCAATGACATGAATGCCACGGGACAACATTAACTAACTTTACGACAGCCTGGTTGTATTTAGCGCATATGTGGTTTTCCATTACTTAGTACTAGGCCAAGATATAGGCAAATAATTATGAAGCTTCCAAAAAAAAGATATTGCAATCGGTGTGCAGTGTCCATATTTGTTTGCACTTCATTGCATCGCCCCTGGGTGGGCTCGAACCACCAGCCTTCCGGTATCGACGAAATTCGTAACAGCCGAACGCGCTAGCCAATTGCGCCACAGAGGCCCGTTGTTGTAATTTTGCGCAAAATCATGCATATGGTAAACATCATTAACGTTTATTACAGTTTTGATTTCATATTGCTTCATTGTTCTCTACAAAAAGGAACTACTACACCGATGGGTAGATTCAGTATTGGGTTTCGTTTGCTGGTACCGTTTGCCTGGCCGTGAACACATGTAACTAGACTTATTTCACTCACGAAATAACTCATTAACGATTTATAATAAGTTTAGGGATGTTTGGTAAGTTGAAAACTAGATTTTAGACGGATAATCTGAAAATTTCAAACACCGAAAAATACATGGTTGACAGAGGATTCATCGTTCATGTGTCCTGGCTAGCTCAGTCGTTAGAGGAAAAGATTGGTAATAAATTGGTCGTAGGTTCGACCCCCACCTCGTACGAGTAGTGATGAATGTTCATCAGGTCAATTGCTGTTGGTATATTTGGCTGTAATAGTTGTCTGAAATGCGTTCCCATAGTGTAGTGGTTATCACGTCGGCCTAACACGCTGAAGGTCCTCAGTTCGATCCTGGGTGGGAACAAGACATTTAAGTGAAAAGCAAATGTGAAAGACGACTATTAATTTGGAATTTCCTGATTTCGTCATGATTGGATTAAGACCGTTGCTGGTGACATAAATTGAACGTTCTCATAGTGTAGCGGTTATCACGTCGGCTTTACACGCTGAAGGTCCTCAGTTCGACCCTGGGTGAGAACAATCGGTTTGCATTTTACAAGATTGACTCATTGATTCGTGAGGTCACCGCCATCTGTAAGTCTGTAAGGCAACCAAATTTGTTTGACATCAATGACATGAATGCCACGGGACAACATTAACTAACTTTACGACAGCCTGGTTGTATTTAGCGCATATGTGGTTTTCCATTACTTAGTACTAGGCCAAGATATAGGCAAATAATTATGAAGCTTCCAAAAAAAGATAGTGCAATCGGTGTGCAGTGTCCATATTTGTTTGCACTTCATTGCATCGCCCCTGGGTGGGCTCGAACCACCAGCCTTCCGGTATCGACGAAATTCGTAACAGCCGAACGCGCTAGCCAATTGCGCCACAGAGGCCCGTTGTTGTAATTTTGCGCAAAATCATGCATATGGTAAACATCATTAACGTTTATTACAGTTTTGATTTCATATTGCTTCATTGTTCTCTACAAAAAGGAACTACTACACCGATGGGTAGATTCAGTATTGGGTTTCGTTTGCTGGTACCGTTTGCCTGGCCGTGAACACATGTAACTAGACTTATTTCACTCACGAAATAACTCATTAACGATTTATAATAAGTTTAGGGATGTTTGGTAAGTTGAAAACTAGATTTTAGACGGATAATCTGAAAATTTCAAACACCGAAAAATACATGGTTGACAGAGGATTCATCGTTCATGTGTCCTGGCTAGCTCAGTCGTTAGAGGAAAAGATTGGTAATAAATTGGTCGTAGGTTCGTGTCGGAAAATCCGACGTCCAACACTGTCGAAGGGGACGGTGAAGAGATAGACGAGTAGAAGCGGAGATGCGGGGCACTCGGAACCAGAGAGTCGGTTGCCGGGGTAAGTCCATCGTGAGGCGGGAACTAACCAAGAAGTTCCCGGTGACGGTACGAGAAAGACCGGTAGACGGTAATAGATGGAATGTAAGCGGGACTTGATGCTATAAGTCCCGACGATAGAAGTTGGAGACGCTTGACTATAATATTGAAATAACCGTACGTAGTTTACAGCTATGTAGGGCGGTCTCTGTCGAGCAAAGGCAGAAATGAATATTAAAGACGCCCGCTCTGGAGCCAGTTTTAGCCCAGAGGAAATAAATATTTAAAACCCATCGTGACTGGAGCCAGTTTTAGCCCAGAGGGAAGAGGTTGGTGCCGGAGGAGTAACCGACAGAGGGTCGGCCAAGGAGAGTTGGAGGTGGGAGGTCAGCGGCAGTTCCTGAGGCTGAAAAGGGTGACGGAACAACGGTGACATCTACTCCAGCGTTGATATTCATGTTCGTGCTATTATATATATCAATCAACGGTGTTTTGTAAATTGAGTATATAAAGGCCGGTTTTGGCCGAGTATAATACACACGAGTTTCACCGAAGCCCCCGGAGTCGGCTCTTCATTTTCTGCTGGTAATTACTATCACGTTCCGCTTGTTATCACTTGTGTTGCTGCCCGTCGCAACTGGCCATCAAACTTCTGCCCGGCCGCGATAAGCTGCTTCTGCCCGTCAGCCCTCTTCATTTTGCCCGGCTCATTTTCTCGACGGCTACAACGAAGCTGCTTTTACAACCGCTCTCATCCGGATTAGATCCTGTTTTTGCCGTCGCTTCACTTGGAGATCCGTCCGACCCGGGGGCACTCGACGCCAAGGATCACAAGTAATCTAGCGTTTGTTATTCGTGTCCGTCATATTGGCCGCGCCCTGTCTCGGCATCGTTTTTTGAGGTCGTTGGCCTCCAGAACAGTTGTCGGGCGTCATTGCGGCCCAGTCCGCCAAGTCATAGTAGCACGGTGCCCCCACCGGCTGCCCAGACGTACCGCGGCTATTGCCTTGGGTTTCAGAGGACCCAGTACCACTACTTTACGCTGAGCCGGCAGACTCCGGCATTTGAGAATCGCCCGGCCAAGGGGCATATCTCAAATTGGTCCTTCGAACAAAAATAATAACAGAAACGTCCGTACATTCCATAACAGTGTCGGACAGCATACATCAGCAGCACCAGCAGGCGGTGTACGCAAGATTCCAACAACTCCTAGACTCAGAGGCTCGTGCTTACGAACTCTGGAAAGAGTTAGAACAGACCATCCCGAAAGGTGTGTTCAGGAGACTTCGCATCCCGGAGCCGTTCCCTGAACAACGTGCCAAGAGATCCGTGGAGAAAAAGAGTCGGCCAAACCCTTACACGCGACCGACCGCTCCGACTTTGGACTCGCCAGCCCAGTTCTTAAACGAACAGGAGAGGGAACAGCTAGCTGCCCTCACCAAAGTTAAGGAGTCACACTCCTCGGCAATAGCAGCGGCACAAAAGGCAGCAGAACGAGCCGAGGAACACGCCAGATTCCTGCTGGAGACAAGTAAGCTGAGACGCGATAAGGAAGAGCTTCAGAGAAGGGAGCAGTTATTGGAAAGAGCGCGCGGTGTCAAAGAGTTGCCGCCCGCCACATTTCAAGTACCGGTCCCTCCACCGACCCCCACGGTGCTGAGCCAAGAAATAAGTGACCTCGCCGCTGGACCTTCAAAAGAGCCAGCGAAAAAAGCGAGGTCCACATCAGGGATACCAAAAAGTTGGAAGAAATCTTCACCCGAAGAAAGGCTGAGCAGGCAACTATCTAAGCGACTGGCAAAAACAGGGATAGCTTCATCCTCCGAGGACGAAATCCTTAAGTCCCCAGTGCTTGTTTAATATTTGTTGTACTGTTATAATTTGTTATCAGGAATAAAACTATCTCTACTACTATCAAAAAAAAAAAAAAACTCTATCACTATCAAAAAAAAAAAAAAATGTCAGTTCCGTCAAGGAGAACGAGACAAGCGGTCACGGACCCAGAGGAGACGACTATCGACGAAAGATTGTCGATCGTCGAGGAGAAAGTAGAAAATATACAAGGCAGGCGACGGGTATCACTCTATGCTACACAAGAGAGTGGAGGTCGCGGAGAAAACAATCGAAAAGTTTATAACAGACATGGGAATAAAAATGAAGGCAATAGAGAAAAAGATAAAAGACATGGAGGATTTAGAGGGAAGATTGGCGGCAATATCAGAATTGGTGAAAGAAATAGACGGGAGAAGTAATAAAGCGTTGAACTCTGCAGCGAAATTAATCGAGCAAGCGAAAGAAAGCTTTTCGATGAAGGAACAAATCCCGGAGATCGTGGAGGGAGTGAGAGCAGAAATAAGGTCAATCGTGGAGAGAACGATAGAAGACAGCCTGCCCGGCCTAGAGGATAGTCCGATAAGACGACAAGAGCCTTTACGGGCTTCGTCAAGGGCTGACTCCCCACTAGGGACGCGGGAAGAGTTACTTGAGGATCGGGCTCTGATAAAAAGGGAACTGAAAGACAGTATTGCGTTGGCGGAAGCCGACGCTGAGAGTAGACAGAAATACATAGACAAGGCCGAAGCTCGGTGGGTGGCCATCGTAGCGTTGAACGAAAAGCTTGCCGCAGTCTCTACGGCAGCCGAGAAGGCGAGCGACAGAGAAACAGAGGATAAACTGAGAGAAAGAATGAAAAAATTAAGAGAGAAATACAAAAAGTGCGAGACTCAATCGCCAGTAACCAGAACAGCGCTACCTCTACCGACGTTTAACGGAGAGATCACAGCGTGGAAAGGATGGAGAGCGATGTGGACGGCGTATGACGCCGATCCAAGATTGACAGAGGCGGAAAAATTCCAATATCTGCGGACAAGCCTGAAAGGTAAGGCCGCGGAATTGATATCGCATATACACTTTGATGAGAACCAATATCAGGAAGCAATGCTGAAATTGGAAAAGAGATTCGGGGACACAGAAAAATTAAAAGCCCACTACGTAAACGAACTGAAAAGTCTCGTGGCCGTAAGACTGGGAGACTCAGCAACGATCAGCCAGTTGAAGAGAATCTTTGACGGGTTGACAAATGCAAGAGCCGCCCTGACGAGTCTCAAAGTGGATATGGGCGGCTATGGAGAATACATCGCGGGGGACGTGTTGAAGGCACTGCCTAAAGCCTTAACCTCGCGATGGTGGAGAGACAAATGGTTCGATGAGGATCAACCGACATTAGAAGCCATTCTCAAAGAGCTTGATCGAGAGATAAGGCTAAGAGAGATGGAGGAAGATCCCGTGAGCCAGCCGCAGAGCCCGAGAAGGGAGCCTCAAGAGAGGGGAGGTAGGATGACACCCTGTTGTTTTTGTCAGCAGAATCACATACACCACAGGTGTATGGTAAATACCCCGCAATTCAGACGAACGCTCTGCGAGCGGGAGAACCGTTGTTTGAAATGCCTCGGCAGATCGCATCGGACGGAACACTGCGTAGCCAGGGTCCCGTGTAGGAATTGCGGGAGTATAGACCATAGCCCAGCGCTGTGCCTGTCAAGACAGAGACAATACGGGCCAGTCAGATCACAGTCCCCGCAAAGGCCGATGAACAGATCGGTAACGATAGATACCAACGTGAATTGTGCGCAGGCAACCTCGATCGGACTGCCCACGTTCACGGCGGTATTACAAGGAAAAAATAACAGAAAAATAAAAGTGCTAGGCCTGATAGACTCGGGGAGCGAGAAAACGTTCATCCGACAGAGTCTGATCAGACGATTAAAAGCGGACGAAGAAGATGAAGGAGAGATAAGAGTGAACACGTTTGGGTCAGACCAAGCGGAAAGATCAGTGCTAAAGACCTATAGCATATGGATGATTCCCGAAAGACAGGGAAAAATAAAAATTAAAGCTACGGCGATAAAATATGTGGCGAAAGCAACCCCTAAGGTCCGGTCAAAATTAGTGGAGATTTTGACGGAACAGGGGGAGAAGGTCGCGGACGAAAGACATTTGAGGGCAGACAATAAAACAGAGTTTGACATGATAATAGGGTGTGACTATTATTGGCAAATTCTAAAACACCAGACAAAACAGGGTCCAGACGACTCAGTGGCATGTGCCAGTAAGCTGGGGTGGATCATTTTTGGGGCACCCACAGCAGGAAATCCGAGAGAAGTGTCGGCAAACATTGTTACACAGGCCGACGGAAAGAAAGCGATGGTAGATTTCAAGGAATTCTGGGCCTTGGAACACATGGGAGTTACGCCCCAAGAGTTAGAGGACCCGGGGTTCCTGAAAAATTATCAGGAGACCATAAAGAAAGATCAGACGGGCAGATATGAGATTCTGTTCCCGTTTAAAAATAACAGAAGGTCGATGGAGACCAACAAAAACATAGCTTCGATAAGATTGACGGGGCTGTTGAAGAAAATGAAACGGGAGGACAGAATGGCCTACCACGAAGTTTTTCAACAGTACCTCGAGAAAGGCTACATAGAGGTAGCGGATAAAAATTACACAGGGGCATGTACGTATTTACCGCACAGACCAGTGATAAAAACAGAGGCGGCAACCACCAAGATCAGACTGGTGTTTGACGGCTCGGCCCACCAGCAGAATAGGCCTAGCCTGAACGATCTGTTGGAAACCGGGCCGAACCTAAACCCGGAGCTCTTGGCGGTGCTGCTCAGATTCAGGCAGAACGAGATAGCGTGGATGGCGGACATCACGCAAGCATTCCTACAGATAGGAATACAGAAAGAACACGGACAGATAGTCCGATTCCTATGGATAAAAGACCCGAAAGATGATAACTCGGAATGGATAGAATACAGGTGGAAGAGAGTACCTTTTGGACTCTCGAGTAGCCCATTCATCTTACGAGCAGTTATATTAAAATGCTTGGATGAGCATAAAGATGAATACCCAGAGCTGGTGGGAAAGCTGGGCGCGCAGTTATACGTGGACGATTGGTTGGGGGGAGCGAGTAGCATTCCCCAAGCAATAGAAGCGATAACACAAGCCCAGAAAATATTTAGTTCGGCCAAAATGGAGCTTCGAAAGTGAACGACAAACAGCGTGGCACTGAGAGAACAGTTGCACGCGTTACAGTTTCAAAAAGAGGAAATAACGATGGGAGACAGTACAGAGAAAGCAGTTAAAGCCCTGGGAGTCACATGGGATCCGGAGACGGACTCATTTCGATTCAAGCCAGAAAAAATAATAGAAGAGGCCGAAGAGATGAGCAAGAGGCCGACGAAAAGGAAGTTGTTCAGCCTTGCGCTGAAAGTCTTCGACCCGCTGGGATTGATATCGCCGGTAACGGTGGTAGCGAAGATTATCATGCAGAAGGTCTGGATAAACAAAACAGGCTGGGATGAACCAGTGTCGGCAAGCATAATGCCACACTGGGAGACGTTCATTAAAAGTTTGTCGGACCTCAGGAACACAAAGCTGGGGCGGTTGACTGGAGAGATCCGTTCACCGAGACTACACTTGTTTTGCGACGCGAGTGACGACGCGTACAGTGTAGCCGCATATCTGGAGAACGGAGAAGATACAAAGCTGTTATGCAGCAAAACCCGGATAGCACCGGACCCCAAAAAATCAGTGTCGACCCCCAGGCTGGAGTTGCTCAGTAATCTGCTGGCAGTCAGACTGGGGGAATACATTGAAAAGTCTCTGGGACGGTCGTTTGAGAAAACACTGTGGACGGACTCGGCGATAGCCTACTGGTGGATGAAAGGCGAATCGGGCCGTTGGAAACAGTTCGTCCACAACCGGGTAACAGAAATCAGGGAGAAGATCGACATAGGGTCGATAAGGCACTGTCCGGGAGTTCAGAACCCGGCAGATATAGCATCGAGAGGGGCTTCAGTGAGCCAGCTGAACCATAAGAAAGATTGGTGGTCAGGCCCAGAGTGGCTGAACAAAAAAGAGAATTGGCCGAAGAATCCAGCCCAAATGGAGCAGGATTGTACAGAAGAAATCAGAAAAGAGGAAAAAATGAAAGAGATAACACAATGTAGTGTTTCGATGTCAAAAGAAAAAGAGTGGTACGAGAACTATAGTTCGTTGCGTACGATAATCAGAATCTGGGCGACAGTGAAGAGAGCGGTGAAGAGGTTTAAGGGACAACCGAATCCCGAGACACCGCTGGCGGAAGTGTCGGGTGGCGCCGACAAGAAACAGTTCAACATCCTCGCAGCAGAAGAGGTAGAACAAGCGGAGTTAGATCTATGGCGGAAGATGCAAAATGACGCATACAAAGATGAAAGAGAAGCCATAAAAGAGAAAAAACCCTGGAAAAATGATAAGTTGAGAAAGCTGGGATTGGCCTGGGACGAGAGAAACGGGCTAATCAGGTGTTACGGCCGCCAAGAAAATTGGTTGCGGCTTAACGGTAGAGAAGCGGTAATCCTGTTGCCTGAAAACCACTATTTGACGGGCAAACTCATAGAGCAGACGCACGAACGGTTGCTGCACACTGGAGTAAGCACGACGATGGTGGAAGTACGGCGGACGTTTTGGATTCCAAGACTAAGGCAAACGATCAAGAAAGAGTTGAAAAGGTGCATGAAATGTCAGAAACTAGATTCGAGACCGTTCAACGAAGTCCCGGCTCCACTACCGGTAGATCGACTTCAAATGGCGAACCCGTTTAATGTAACGGGGATAGACTTTGCGGGACCGTTCCCGATAAAACTGACGGCAAGAGGTGGACAAGCGAAGGCCTACATTTGTTTGTTCACGTGTGCGGTAACAAGAGCCGTGCATTTAGAAATGACCACAGACTTGGAGACGGCATCCTGTATTTTTGCACTGAGAAGGTTTTTTGCAAGAAGAGGGGTGCCGAAAGCCATGTATTCAGATAACGCGAAATCATTCACACAAGCCGCGAAATACCTGAGAGCGGCGTACAAAAGTGAGAACGTGTATAATACACTAGTGGACCTAAATGTCAAGTGGAGATTCTCCCCGAGCCTGGCCCCTTGGTGGGGCGGGTTCTGGGAGCGGATGGTCCAGACAGTGAAGAGGCTATTATACAAAACGTATGGAAACGAGTGTCTGGAATATGACCTGTTCCAAACGGTGTTAACCGAGATTGAAGATACGATAAACACGAGGCCATTAACGTATGTCTCTGACGACGATAATGAACCTCTAACGCCGAAGCATTTGATCACAGGCTATAGACAAAATCAAAAACACCCGGTAGACGAGGAGGAGAGAGAATATTCAGACAGAATACGTCTAACCAAGCGGGAGAAAATTAGAAGAAACCTGCTAGCAAATTGGTGGGGAGATTTCTATAAAGAATATGTGGCAGACCTCGAGAAGTTCCACTGTCCAACGCCGGGTAGAACAAAACAAGTTGAGGTGGGACAAGTGGTGCTGATACACGACGAGAAATCCAAGAGAACGAAATGGAAAGTAGGAAGAGTGGCCAAATTATACCCGGGCTCAGACAACAAGTTCAGGAGGGTAGCAGTATTAATCGCAGATAAGGGTTCAGGAAAAGGGTCAATACCCATATACCGGGACATTAAGTGTCTTTACCCGTTAGAGTTACACGCGGGGACGATAGACGATGACCATCAAAATACTTCACCGTTCCAAGACACTGAAGACTTGGACAGTTCGGACTCTGAGTTGGACGAGGGTCCAACGGGGGAAGTGTCGGAAAATCCGACGTCCAACACTGTCCAAGGGGACGGTGAAGAGATAGACGAGTAGAAGCGGAGATGCGGGGCACTCGGAACCAGAGAGTCGGTTGCCGGGGTAAGTCCATCGTGAGGCGGGAACTAACCAAGAAGTTCCCGGTGACGGTACGAGAAAGACCGGTAGACGGTAATAGATGGAATGTAAGCGGGACTTGATGCTATAAGTCCCGACGATAGAAGTTGGAGACGCTTGACTATAATATTGAAATAACCGTACGTAGTTTACAGCTATGTAGGGCGGTCTCTGTCGAGCAAAGGCAGAAATGAATATTAAAGACGCCCGCTCTGGAGCCAGTTTTAGCCCAGAGGAAATAAATATTTAAAACCCATCGTGACTGGAGCCAGTTTTAGCCCAGAGGGAAGAGGTTGGTGCCGGAGGAGTAACCGACAGAGGGTCGGCCAAGGAGAGTTGGAGGTGGGAGGTCAGCGGCAGTTCCTGAGGCTGAAAAGGGTGACGGAACAACGGTGACATCTACTCCAGCGTTGATATTCATGTTCGTGCTATTATATATATCAGTCAACGGTGTTTTGTAAATTGAGTATATAAAGGCCGGTTTTGGCCGAGTATAATACACACGAGTTTCACCGAAGCCCCCGGAGTCGGCTCTTCATTTTCTGCTGGTAATTACTATCACGTTCCGCTTGTTATCACTTGTGTTGCTGCCCGTCGCAACTGGCCATCAAACTTCTGCCCGGCCGCGATAAGCTGCTTCTGCCCGTCAGCCCTCTTCATTTTGCCCGGCTCATTTTCTCGACGGCTACAACGAAGCTGCTTTTACAACCGCTCTCATCCGGATTAGATCCTGTTTTTGCCGTCGCTTCACTTGGAGATCCGTCCGACCCGGGGGCACTCGACGCCAAGGATCACAAGTAATCTAGCGTTTGTTATTCGTGTCCGTCATATTGGCCGCGCCCTGTCTCGGCATCGTTTTTTGAGGTCGTTGGCCTCCAGAACAGTTGTCGGGCGTCATTGCGGCCCAGTCCGCCAAGTCATAGTAGCACGGTGCCCCCACCGGCTGCCCAGACGTACCGCGGCTATTGCCTTGGGTTTCAGAGGACCCAGTACCACTACTTTACGCTGAGCCGGCAGACTCCGGCATTTGAGAATCGCCCGGCCAAGGGGCATATCTCAAAGTTCGACCCCCACCTCGTACGAGTAGTGTTGAATGTTCATCAGGTCAATTGCTGTTGGTATATTTGGCTGTAATAGTTGTCTGAAATGCGTTCCCATAGTGTAGTGGTTATCACGTCGGCCTAACACGCTGAAGGTCCTCAGTTCGATCCTGGGTGGGAACAAGACATTTAAGTGAAAAGCAAATGTGAAAGACGACTATTAATTTGGAATTTCCTGATTTCGTCATGATTGGATTAAGACCGTTGCTGGTGACATGAATTGAACGTTCTCATAGTGTAGCGGTTATCACGTCGGCTTTACACGCTGAAGGTCGTCAGTTCGACCCTGGGTGAGAACAATCGGTTTGCATTTTACAAGATTGACTCATTGATTCGTGAGGTCACCGCCATCTGTAATTCTGTAAGGCAACCAAATTTGTTTGACATCAATGACATGAATGCCACGGGACAACATTAACTAACTTTACGACAGCCTGGTTGTATTTAGCGCATATGTGGTTTTCCATTACTTAGTACTAGGCCAAGATATAGGCAAATAATTATGAAGCTTCCAAAAAAAGATAGTGCAATCGGTGTGCAGTGTCCATATTTGTTTGCACTTCATTGCATCGCCCCTGGGTGGGCTCGAACCACCAGCCTTCCGGTTAACAGCCGAACGCGCTAGCCAATTGCGCCACAGAGGCGCGTTGTTGTAATTTTGCGCAAAATCATGCATATGGTAAACATCATTAACGTTTATTACAGTTTTGATTTCATATTGCTTCATTGTTCTCTACAAAAAGGAACTACTACACCGATGGGTAGATTCAGTATTGGGTTTCGTTTGCTGGTACCGTTTGCCTGGCCGTGAACACATGTAACTAGACTTATTTCACTCACGAAATAACTCATTAACGATTTATAATAAGTTTAGGGATGTTTGGTAAGTTGAAAACTAGATTTTAGACGGATAATCTGAAAATTTCAAACACCGAAAAATACATGGTTGACAGAGGATTCATCTTTCATGTGTCCTGGCTAGCTCAGTCGTTAGAGGAAAAGATTGGTAATAAATTGGTCGTAGGTTCGACCCCCACCTCGTACGAGTAGTGTTGAATGTTCATCAGGTCAATTGCTGTTGGTATATTTGGCTGTAATAGTTGTCTGAAATGCGTTCCCATAGTGTAGTGGTTATCACGTCGGCCTAACACGCTGAAGGTCCTAAGTTCGATGCTGGGAGGGAACAAGACATTTAAGTGAAAAGCAAATGTGAAAGACGACTATTAATTTGGAATTTCCTGATTTCGTCATGATTGGATTAAGACCGTTGCTGGTGACATAAATTGAACGTTCTCATAGTGTAGCGGTTATCACGTCGGCTTTACACGCTGAAGGTCCTCAGTTCGACCCTGGGTGAGAACAATCGGTTTGCATTTTACAAGATTGACTCATTGATTCGTGAGGTCACCGCCATCTGTAAGTCTGTAAGGCAACCAAATTTGTTTGACATCAATGACATGAATGCCACGGGACAACATTAACTAACTTTACGACAGCCTGGTTGTATTTAGCGCATATGTGGTTTTCCATTACTTAGTACTAGGCCAAGATATAGGCAAATAATTATGAAGCTTCCAAAAAAAAGATATTGCAATCGGTGTGCAGTGTCCATATTTGTTTGCACTTCATTGCATCGCCCCTGGGTGGGCTCGAACCACCAGCCTTCCGGTATCGACGAAATTCGTAACAGCCGAACGCGCTAGCCAATTGCGCCACAGAGGCCCGTTGTTGTAATTTTGCGCAAAATCATGCATATGGTAAACATCATTAACGTTTATTACAGTTTTGATTTCATATTGCTTCATTGTTCTCTACAAAAAGGAACTACTACACCGATGGGTAGATTCAGTATTGGGTTTCGTTTGCTGGTACCGTTTGCCTGGCCGTGAACACATGTAACTAGACTTATTTCACTCACGAAATAACTCATTAACGATTTATAATAAGTTTAGGGATGTTTGGTAAGTTGAAAACTAGATTTTAGACGGATAATCTGAAAATTTCAAACACCGAAAAATACATGGTTGACAGAGGATTCATCGTTCATGTGTCCTGGCTAGCTCAGTCGTTAGAGGAAAAGATTGGTAATAAATTGGTCGTGGGTTCGACCCCCACCTCGTACGAGTAGTGTTGAATGTTCATCAGGTCAATTGCTGTTGGTATATTTGGCTGTAATAGTTGTCTGAAATGCGTTCCCATAGTGTAGTGGTTATCACGTCGGCCTAACACGCTGAAGGTCCTCAGTTCGATCCTGGGTGGGAACAAGACATTTAAGTGAAAAGCAAATGTGAAAGACGACTATTAATTTGGAATTTCCTGATTTCGTCATGATTGGATTAAGACCGTTGCTGGTGACATAAATTGAACGTTCTCATAGTGTAGCGGTTATCACGTCGGCTTTACACGCTGAAGGTCCTCAGTTCGACCCTGGGTGAGAACAATCGGTTTGCATTTTACAAGATTGACTCATTGATTCGTGAGGTCACCGCCATCTGTAAGTCTGTAAGGCAACCAAATTTGTTTGACATCAATGACATGAATGCCACGGGACAACATTAACTAACTTTACGACAGCCTGGTTGTATTTAGCGCATATGTGGTTTTCCATTACTTAGTACTAGGCCAAGATATAGGCAAATAATTATGAAGCTTCCAAAAAAAGATAGTGCAATCGGTGTGCAGTGTCCATATTTGTTTGCACTTCATTGCATCGCCCCTGGGTGGGCTCGAACCACCAGCCTTCCGGTATCGACGAAATTCGTAACAGCCGAACGCGCTAGCCAATTGCGCCACAGAGGCCCGTTGTTGTGATTTTGCGCAAAATCATGCATATGGTAAACATCATTAACGTTTATTACAGTTTTGATTTCATATTGCTTCATTGTTCTCTACAAAAAGGAACTACTACACCGATGGGTAGATTCAGTATTGGGTTTCGTTTGCTGGTACCGTTTGCCTGGCCGTGAACACATGTAACTAGACTTATTTCACTCACGAAATAACTCATTAACGATTTATAATAAGTTTAGGGATGTTTGGTAAGTTGAAAACTAGATTTTAGACGGATAATCTGAAAATTTCAAACACCGAAAAATACATGGTTGACAGAGGATTCATCGTTCATGTGTCCTGGCTAGCTCAGTCGTTAGAGGAAAAGATTGGTAATAAATTGGTCGTGGGTTCGACCCCCACCTCGTACGAGTAGTGTTGAATGTTCATCAGGTCAATTGCTGTTGGTATATTTGGCTGTAATAGTTGTCTGAAATGCGTTCCCATAGTGTAGTGGTTATCACGTCGGCCTAACACGCTGAAGGTCCTCAGTTCGATCCTGGGTGGGAACAAGACATTTAAGTGAAAAGCAAATGTGAAAGACGACTATTAATTTGGAATTTCCTGATTTCGTCATGATTGGATTAAGACCGTTGCTGGTGACATAAATTGAACGTTCTCATAGTGTAGCGGTTATCACGTCGGCTTTACACGCTGAAGGTCCTCAGTTCGACCCTGGGTGAGAACAATCGGTTTGCATTTTACAAGATTGACTCATTGATTCGTGAGGTCACCGCCATCTGTAAGTCTGTAAGGCAACCAAATTTGTTTGACATCAATGACATGAATGCCACGGGACAACATTAACTAACTTTACGACAGCCTGGTTGTATTTAGCGCATATGTGGTTTTCCATTACTTAGTACTAGGCCAAGATATAGGCAAATAATTATGAAGCTTCCAAAAAAAGATAGTGCAATCGGTGTGCAGTGTCCATATTTGTTTGCACTTCATTGCATCGCCCCTGGGTGGGCTCGAACCACCAGCCTTCCGGTTAACAGCCGAACGCGCTAGCCAATTGCGCCACAGAGGCCCGTTGTTGTAATTTTGCGCAAAATCATGCATATGGTAAACATCATTAACGTTTATTACAGTTTTGATTTCATATTGCTTCATTGTTCTCTACAAAAAGGAACTACTACACCGATGGGTAGATTCAGTATTGGGTTTCGTTTGCTGGTACCGTTTGCCTGGCCGTGAACACATGTAACTAGACTTATTTCACTCACGAAATAACTCATTAACGATTTATAATAAGTTTAGGGATGTTTGGTAAGTTGAAAACTAGATTTTAGACGGATAATCTGAAAATTTCAAACACCGAAAAATACATGGTTGACAGAGGATTCATCGTTCATGTGTCCTGGCTAGCTCAGTCGTTAGAGGAAAAGATTGGTAATAAATTGGTCGTGGGTTCGACCCCCACCTCGTACGAGTAGTGTTGAATGTTCATCAGGTCAATTGCTGTTGGTATATTTGGCTGTAATAGTTGTCTGAAATGCGTTCCCATAGTGTAGTGGTTATCACGTCGGCCTAACACGCTGAAGGTCCTCAGTTCGATCCTGGGTGGGAACAAGACATTTAAGTGAAAAGCAAATGTGAAAGACGACTATTAATTTGGAATTTCCTGATTTCGTCATGATTGGATTAAGACCGTTGCTGGTGACATAAATTGAACGTTCTCATAGTGTAGCGGTTATCACGTCGGCTTTACACGCTGAAGGTCCTCAGTTCGACCCTGGGTGAGAACAATCGGTTTGCATTTTACAAGATTGACTCATTGATTCGTGAGGTCACCGCCATCTGTAAGTCTGTAAGGCAACCAAATTTGTTTGACATCAATGACATGAATGCCACGGGACAACATTAACTAACTTTACGACAGCCTGGTTGTATTTAGCGCATATGTGGTTTTCCATTACTTAGTACTAGGCCAAGATATAGGCAAATAATTATGAAGCTTCCAAAAAAAGATAGTGCAATCGGTGTGCAGTGTCCATATTTGTTTGCACTTTATTGCATCGCCCCTGGGTGGGATCGAACCACCAGCCTTCCGGTTAACAGCCGAACGCGCTAGCCAATTGCGCCACAAAGGCGCGTTGTTGTGATTTTGCGCAAAATCATGCATATGGTAAACATCATTAACGTTTATTACAGTTTTGATTTCATATTGCTTCATTGTTCTCTACAAAAAGGAACTACTACACCGATGGGTAGATTCAGTATTGGGTTTCGTTTGCTGGTACCGTTTGCCTGGCCGTGAACACATGTAACTAGACTTATTTCACTCACGAAATAACTCATTAACGATTTATAATAAGTTTAGGGATGTTTGGTAAGTTGAAAACTAGATTTTAGACGGATAATCTGAAAATTTCAAACACCGAAAAATACATGGTTGACAGAGGATTCATCGTTCATGTGTCCTGGCTAGCTCAGTCGTTAGAGGAAAAGATTGGTAATAAATTGGTCGTGGGTTCGACCCCCACCTCGTACGAGTAGTGTTGAATGTTCATCAGGTCAATTGCTGTTGGTATATTTGGCTGTAATAGTTGTCTGAAATGCGTTCCCATAGTGTAGTGGTTATCACGTCGGCCTAACACGCTGAAGGTCCTCAGTTCGATCCTGGGTGGGAACAAGACATTTAAGTGAAAAGCAAATGTGAAAGACGACTATTAATTTGGAATTTCCTGATTTCGTCATGATTGGATTAAGACCGTTGCTGGTGACATAAATTGAACGTTCTCATAGTGTAGCGGTTATCACGTCGGCTTTACACGCTGAAGGTCCTCAGTTCGACCCTGGGTGAGAACAATCGGTTTGCATTTTACAAGATTGACTCATTGATTCGTGAGGTCACCGCCATCTGTAAGTCTGTAAGGCAACCAAATTTGTTTGACATCAATGACATGAATGCCACGGGACAACATTAACTAACTTTACGACAGCCTGGTTGTATTTAGCGCATATGTGGTTTTCCATTACTTAGTACTAGGCCAAGATATAGGCAAATAATTATGAAGCTTCCAAAAAAAGATAGTGCAATCGGTGTGCAGTGTCCATATTTGTTTGCACTTCATTGCATCGCCCCTGGGTGGGCTCGAACCACCAGCCTTCCGGTATCGACGAAATTCGTAACAGCCGAACGCGCTAGCCAATTGCGCCACAGAGGCCCGTTGTTGTAATTTTGCGCAAAATCATGCATATGGTAAACATCATTAACGTTTATTACAGTTTTGATTTCATATTGCTTCATTGTTCTCTACAAAAAGGAACTACTACACCGATGGGTAGATTCAGTATTGGGTTTCGTTTGCTGGTACCGTTTGCCTGGCCGTGAACACATGTAACTAGACTTATTTCACTCACGAAATAACTCATTAACGATTTATAATAAGTTTAGGGATGTTTGGTAAGTTGAAAACTAGATTTTAGACGGATAATCTGAAAATTTCAAACACCGAAAAATACATGGTTGACAGAGGATTCATCGTTCATGTGTCCTGGCTAGCTCAGTCGTTAGAGGAAAAGATTGGTAATAAATTGGTCGTGGGTTCGACCCCCACCTCGTACGAGTAGTGTTGAATGTTCATCAGGTCAATTGCTGTTGGTATATTTGGCTGTAATAGTTGTCTGAAATGCGTTCCCATAGTGTAGTGGTTATCACGTCGGCCTAACACGCTGAAGGTCCTCAGTTCGATCCTGGGTGGGAACAAGACATTTAAGTGAAAAGCAAATGTGAAAGACGACTATTAATTTGGAATTTCCTGATTTCGTCATGATTGGATTAAGACCGTTGCTGGTGACATAAATTGAACGTTCTCATAGTGTAGCGGTTATCACGTCGGCTTTACACGCTGAAGGTCCTCAGTTCGACCCTGGGTGAGAACAATCGGTTTGCATTTTACAAGATTGACTCATTGATTCGTGAGGTCACCGCCATCTGTAAGTCTGTAAGGCAACCAAATTTGTTTGACATCAATGACATGAATGCCACGGGACAACATTAACTAACTTTACGACAGCCTGGTTGTATTTAGCGCATATGTGGTTTTCCATTACTTAGTACTAGGCCAAGATATAGGCAAATAATTATGAAGCTTCCAAAAAAGATAGTGCAATCGGTGTGCAGTGTCCATATTTGTTTGCACTTCAATGGCTCGCCCCTGGGTGGGCTCGAACCACCAGCCTTCCGGTATCGACGAAATTCGTAACAGCCGAACGCGCTAGCCAATTGCGCCACAGAGGCCCGTTGTTGTAATTTTGCGCAAAATCATGCATATGGTAAACATCATTAACGTTTATTACAGTTTTGATTTCATATTGCTTCATTGTTCTCTACAAAAAGGAACTACTACACCGATGGGTAGATTCAGTATTGGGTTTCGTTTGCTGGTACCGTTTGCCTGGCCGTGAACACATGTAACTAGACTTATTTCACTCACGAAATAACTCATTAACGATTTATAATAAGTTTAGGGATGTTTGGTAAGTTGAAAACTAGATTTTAGACGGATAATCTGAAAATTTCAAACACCGAAAAATACATGGTTGACAGAGGATTCATCGTTCATGTGTCCTGGCTAGCTCAGTCGTTAGAGGAAAAGATTGGTAATAAATTGGTCGTGGGTTCGACCCCCACCTCGTACGAGTAGTGTTGAATGTTCATCAGGTCAATTGCTGTTGGTATATTTGGCTGTAATAGTTGTCTGAAATGCGTTCCCATAGTGTAGTGGTTATCACGTCGGCCTAACACGCTGAAGGTCCTCAGTTCGATCCTGGGTGGGAACAAGACATTTAAGTGAAAAGCAAATGTGAAAGACGACTATTAATTTGGAATTTCCTGATTTCGTCATGATTGGATTAAGACCGTTGCTGGTGACATAAATTGAACGTTCTCATAGTGTAGCGGTTATCACGTCGGCTTTACACGCTGAAGGTCCTCAGTTCGACCCTGGGTGAGAACAATCGGTTTGCATTTTACAAGATTGACTCATTGATTCGTGAGGTCACCGCCATCTGTAAGTCTGTAAGGCAACCAAATTTGTTTGACATCAATGACATGAATGCCACGGGACAACATTAACTAACTTTACGACAGCCTGGTTGTATTTAGCGCATATGTGGTTTTCCATTACTTAGTACTAGGCCAAGATATAGGCAAATAATTATGAAGCTTCCAAAAAAAGATAGTGCAATCGGTGTGCAGTGTCCATATTTGTTTGCACTTCAATGGCTCGCCCCTGGGTGGGCTCGAACCACCAGCCTTCCGGTTAACAGCCGAACGCGCTAGCCAATTGCGCCACAGAGGCCCGTTGTTGTAATTTTGCGCAAAATCATGCATATGGTAAACATCATTAACGTTTATTACAGTTTTGATTTCATATTGCTTCATTGTTCTCTACAAAAAGGAACTACTACACCGATGGGTAGATTCAGTATTGGGTTTCGTTTGCTGGTACCGTTTGCCTGGCCGTGAACACATGTAACTAGACTTATTTCACTCACGAAATAACTCATTAACGATTTATAATAAGTTTAGGGATGTTTGGTAAGTTGAAAACTAGATTTTAGACGGATAATCTGAAAATTTCAAACACCGAAAAATACATGGTTGACAGAGGATTCATCGTTCATGTGTCCTGGCTAGCTCAGTCGTTAGAGGAAAAGATTGGTAATAAATTGGTCGTGGGTTCGACCCCCACCTCGTACGAGTAGTGTTGAATGTTCATCAGGTCAATTGCTGTTGGTATATTTGGCTGTAATAGTTGTCTGAAATGCGTTCCCATAGTGTAGTGGTTATCACGTCGGCCTAACACGCTGAAGGTCCTCAGTTCGATCCTGGGTGGGAACAAGACATTTAAGTGAAAAGCAAATGTGAAAGACGACTATTAATTTGGAATTTCCTGATTTCGTCATGATTGGATTAAGACCGTTGCTGGTGACATAAATTGAACGTTCTCATAGTGTAGCGGTTATCACGTCGGCTTTACACGCTGAAGGTCCTCAGTTCGACCCTGGGTGAGAACAATCGGTTTGCATTTTACAAGATTGACTCATTGATTCGTGAGGTCACCGCCATCTGTAAGTCTGTAAGGCAACCAAATTTGTTTGACATCAATGACATGAATGCCACGGGACAACATTAACTAACTTTACGACAGCCTGGTTGTATTTAGCGCATATGTGGTTTTCCATTACTTAGTACTAGGCCAAGATATAGGCAAATAATTATGAAGCTTCCAAAAAAAGATAGTGCAATCGGTGTGCAGTGTCCATATTTGTTTGCACTTCATTGCATCGCCCCTGGGTGGGCTCGAACCACCAGCCTTCCGGTATCGACGAAATTCGTAACAGCCGAACGCGCTAGCCAATTGCGCCACAGAGGCCCGTTGTTGTAATTTTGCGCAAAATCATGCATATGGTAAACATCATTAACGTTTATTACAGTTTTGATTTCATATTGCTTCATTGTTCTCTACAAAAAGGAACTACTACACCGATGGGTAGATTCAGTATTGGGTTTCGTTTGCTGGTACCGTTTGCCTGGCCGTGAACACATGTAACTAGACTTATTTCACTCACGAAATAACTCATTAACGATTTATAATAAGTTTAGGGATGTTTGGTAAGTTGAAAACTAGATTTTAGACGGATAATCTGAAAATTTCAAACACCGAAAAATACATGGTTGACAGAGGATTCATCGTTCATGTGTCCTGGCTAGCTCAGTCGTTAGAGGAAAAGATTGGTAATAAATTGGTCGTGGGTTCGACCCCCACCTCGTACGAGTAGTGTTGAATGTTCATCAGGTCAATTGCTGTTGGTATATTTGGCTGTAATAGTTGTCTGAAATGCGTTCCCATAGTGTAGTGGTTATCACGTCGGCCTAACACGCTGAAGGTCCTCAGTTCGATCCTGGGTGGGAACAAGACATTTAAGTGAAAAGCAAATGTGAAAGACGACTATTAATTTGGAATTTCCTGATTTCGTCATGATTGGATTAAGACCGTTGCTGGTGACATAAATTGAACGTTCTCATAGTGTAGCGGTTATCACGTCGGCTTTACACGCTGAAGGTCCTCAGTTCGACCCTGGGTGAGAACAATCGGTTTGCATTTTACAAGATTGACTCATTGATTCGTGAGGTCACCGCCATCTGTAAGTCTGTAAGGCAACCAAATTTGTTTGACATCAATGACATGAATGCCACGGGACAACATTAACTAACTTTACGACAGCCTGGTTGTATTTAGCGCATATGTGGTTTTCCATTACTTAGTACTAGGCCAAGATATAGGCAAATAATTATGAAGCTTCCAAAAAAGATAGTGCAATCGGTGTGCAGTGTCCATATTTGTTTGCACTTCATTGCATCGCCCCTGGGTGGGATCGAACCACCAGCCTTCCGGTTAAAAGCCGAACGCGCTAGCCAATTGCGCCACAGAGGCGCGTTGTTGTAATTTTGCGCAAAATCATGCATATGGTAAACATCATTAACGTTTATTACAGTTTTGATTTCATATTGCTTCATTGTTCTCTACAAAAAGGAACTACTACACCGATGGGTAGATTCAGTATTGGGTTTCGTTTGCTGGTACCGTTTGCCTGGCCGTGAACACATGTAACTAGACTTATTTCACTCACGAAATAACTCATTAACGATTTATAATAAGTTTAGGGATGTTTGGTAAGTTGAAAACTAGATTTTAGACGGATAATCTGAAAATTTCAAACACCGAAAAATACATGGTTGACAGAGGATTCATCGTTCATGTGTCCTGGCTAGCTCAGTCGTTAGAGGAAAAGATTGGTAATAAATTGGTCGTGGGTTCGACCCCCACCTCGTACGAGTAGTGTTGAATGTTCATCAGGTCAATTGCTGTTGGTATATTTGGCTGTAATAGTTGTCTGAAATGCGTTCCCATAGTGTAGTGGTTATCACGTCGGCCTAACACGCTGAAGGTCCTCAGTTCGATCCTGGGTGGGAACAAGACATTTAAGTGAAAAGCAAATGTGAAAGACGACTATTAATTTGGAATTTCCTGATTTCGTCATGATTGGATTAAGACCGTTGCTGGTGACATAAATTGAACGTTCTCATAGTGTAGCGGTTATCACGTCGGCTTTACACGCTGAAGGTCCTCAGTTCGACCCTGGGTGAGAACAATCGGTTTGCATTTTACAAGATTGACTCATTGATTCGTGAGGTCACCGCCATCTGTAAGTCTGTAAGGCAACCAAATTTGTTTGACATCAATGACATGAATGCCACGGGACAACATTAACTAACTTTACGACAGCCTGGTTGTATTTAGCGCATATGTGGTTTTCCATTACTTAGTACTAGGCCAAGATATAGGCAAATAATTATGAAGCTTCCAAAAAAAGATAGTGCAATCGGTGTGCAGTGTCCATATTTGTTTGCACTTCATTGCATCGCCCCTGGGTGGGCTCGAACCACCAGCCTTCCGGTATCGACGAAATTCGTAACAGCCGAACGCGCTAGCCAATTGCGCCACAGAGGCCCGTTGTTGTAATTTTGCGCAAAATCATGCATATGGTAAACATCATTAACGTTTATTACAGTTTTGATTTCATATTGCTTCATTGTTCTCTACAAAAAGGAACTACTACACCGATGGGTAGATTCAGTATTGGGTTTCGTTTGCTGGTACCGTTTGCCTGGCCGTGAACACATGTAACTAGACTTATTTCACTCACGAAATAACTCATTAACGATTTATAATAAGTTTAGGGATGTTTGGTAAGTTGAAAACTAGATTTTAGACGGATAATCTGAAAATTTCAAACACCGAAAAATACATGGTTGACAGAGGATTCATCGTTCATGTGTCCTGGCTAGCTCAGTCGTTAGAGGAAAAGATTGGTAATAAATTGGTCGTGGGTTCGACCCCCACCTCGTACGAGTAGTGTTGAATGTTCATCAGGTCAATTGCTGTTGGTATATTTGGCTGTAATAGTTGTCTGAAATGCGTTCCCATAGTTTAGTGGTTATCACGTCGGCCTAACACGCTGAAGGTCCTCAGTTCGATCCTGGGTGGGAACAAGACATTTAAGTGAAAAGCAAATGTGAAAGACGACTATTAATTTGGAATTTCCTGATTTCGTCATGATTGGATTAAGACCGTTGCTGGTGACATAAATTGAACGTTCTCATAGTGTAGCGGTTATCACGTCGGCTTTACACGCTGAAGGTCCTCAGTTCGACCCTGGGTGAGAACAATCGGTTTGCATTTTACAAGATTGACTCATTGATTCGTGAGGTCACCGCCATCTGTAAGTCTGTAAGGCAACCAAATTTGTTTGACATCAATGACATGAATGCCACGGGACAACATTAACTAACTTTACGACAGCCTGGTTGTATTTAGCGCATATGTGGTTTTCCATTACTTAGTACTAGGCCAAGATATAGGCAAATAATTATGAAGCTTCCAAAAAAGATAGTGCAATCGGTGTGCAGTGTCCATATTTGTTTGCACTTCATTGCATCGCCCCTGGGTGGGCTCGAACCACCAGCCTTCCGGTATCGACGAAATTCGTAACAGCCGAACGCGCTAGCCAATTGCGCCACAGAGGCCCGTTGTTGTAATTTTGCGCAAAATCATGCATATGGTAAACATCATTAACGTTTATTACAGTTTTGATTTCATATTGCTTCATTGTTCTCTACAAAAAGGAACTACTACACCGATGGGTAGATTCAGTATTGGGTTTCGTTTGCTGGTACCGTTTGCCTGGCCGTGAACACATGTAACTAGACTTATTTCACTCACGAAATAACTCATTAACGATTTATAATAAGTTTAGGGATGTTTGGTAAGTTGAAAACTAGATTTTAGACGGATAATCTGAAAATTTCAAACACCGAAAAATACATGGTTGACAGAGGATTCATCGTTCATGTGTCCTGGCTAGCTCAGTCGTTAGAGGAAAAGATTGGTAATAAATTGGTCGTGGGTTCGACCCCCACCTCGTACGAGTAGTGTTGAATGTTCATCAGGTCAATTGCTGTTGGTATATTTGGCTGTAATAGTTGTCTGAAATGCGTTCCCATAGTGTAGTGGTTATCACGTCGGCCTAACACGCTGAAGGTCCTCAGTTCGATCCTGGGTGGGAACAAGACATTTAAGTGAAAAGCAAATGTGAAAGACGACTATTAATTTGGAATTTCCTGATTTCGTCATGATTGGATTAAGACCGTTGCTGGTGACATAAATTGAACGTTCTCATAGTGTAGCGGTTATCACGTCGGCTTTACACGCTGAAGGTCCTCAGTTCGACCCTGGGTGAGAACAATCGGTTTGCATTTTACAAGATTGACTCATTGATTCGTGAGGTCACCGCCATCTGTAAGTCTGTAAGGCAACCAAATTTGTTTGACATCAATGACATGAATGCCACGGGACAACATTAACTAACTTTACGACAGCCTGGTTGTATTTAGCGCATATGTGGTTTTCCATTACTTAGTACTAGGCCAAGATATAGGCAAATAATTATGAAGCTTCCAAAAAAAGATAGTGCAATCGGTGTGCAGTGTCCATATTTGTTTGCACTTCATTGCATCGCCCCTGGGTGGGCTCGAACCACCAGCCTTCCGGTAACAACCCTACACTAACAGCCGAACGCGCTAGCCAATTGCGCCACAGAGGCCCGTTGTTGTAATTTTGCGCAAAATCATGCATATGGTAAACATCATTAACGTTTATTACAGTTTTGATTTCATATTGCTTCATTGTTCTCTACAAAAAGGAACTACTACACCGATGGGTAGATTCAGTATTGGGTTTCGTTTGCTGGTACCGTTTGCCTGGCCGTGAACACATGTAACTAGACTTATTTCACTCACGAAATAACTCATTAACGATTTATAATAAGTTTAGGGATGTTTGGTAAGTTGAAAACTAGATTTTAGACGGATAATCTGAAAATTTCAAACACCGAAAAATACATGGTTGACAGAGGATTCATCGTTCATGTGTCCTGGCTAGCTCAGTCGTTAGAGGAAAAGATTGGTAATAAATTGGTCGTGGGTTCGACCCCCACCTCGTACGAGTAGTGTTGAATGTTCATCAGGTCAATTGCTGTTGGTATATTTGGCTGTAATAGTTGTCTGAAATGCGTTCCCATAGTGTAGTGGTTATCACGTCGGCCTAACACGCTGAAGGTCCTCAGTTCGATCCTGGGTGGGAACAAGACATTTAAGTGAAAAGCAAATGTGAAAGACGACTATTAATTTGGAATTTCCTGATTTCGTCATGATTGGATTAAGACCGTTGCTGGTGACATAAATTGAACGTTCTCATAGTGTAGCGGTTATCACGTCGGCTTTACACGCTGAAGGTCCTCAGTTCGACCCTGGGTGAGAACAATCGGTTTGCATTTTACAAGATTGACTCATTGATTCGTGAGGTCACCGCCATCTGTAAGTCTGTAAGGCAACCAAATTTGTTTGACATCAATGACATGAATGCCACGGGACAACATTAACTAACTTTACGACAGCCTGGTTGTATTTAGCGCATATGTGGTTTTCCATTACTTAGTACTAGGCCAAGATATAGGCAAATAATTATGAAGCTTCCAAAAAAAGATAGTGCAATCGGTGTGCAGTGTCCATATTTGTTTGCACTTCATTGCATCGCCCCTGGGTGGGCTCGAACCACCAGCCTTCCGGTTAACAGCCGAACGCGCTAGCCAATTGCGCCACAGAGGCGCGTTGTTGTAATTTTGCGCAAAATCATGCATATGGTAAACATCATTAACGTTTATTACAGTTTTGATTTCATATTGCTTCATTGTTCTCTACAAAAAGGAACTACTACACCGATGGGTAGATTCAGTATTGGGTTTCGTTTGCTGGTACCGTTTGCCTGGCCGTGAACACATGTAACTAGACTTATTTCACTCACGAAATAACTCATTAACGATTTATAATAAGTTTAGGGATGTTTGGTAAGTTGAAAACTAGATTTTAGACGGATAATCTGAAAATTTCAAACACCGAAAAATACATGGTTGACAGAGGATTCATCGTTCATGTGTCCTGGCTAGCTCAGTCGTTAGAGGAAAAGATTGGTAATAAATTGGTCGTGGGTTCGACCCCCACCTCGTACGAGTAGTGTTGAATGTTCATCAGGTCAATTGCTGTTGGTATATTTGGCTGTAATAGTTGTCTGAAATGCGTTCCCATAGTGTAGTGGTTATCACGTCGGCCTAACACGCTGAAGGTCCTCAGTTCGATCCTGGGTGGGAACAAGACATTTAAGTGAAAAGCAAATGTGAAAGACGACTATTAATTTGGAATTTCCTGATTTCGTCATGATTGGATTAAGACCGTTGCTGGTGACATAAATTGAACGTTCTCATAGTGTAGCGGTTATCACGTCGGCTTTACACGCTGAAGGTCCTCAGTTCGACCCTGGGTGAGAACAATCGGTTTGCATTTTACAAGATTGACTCATTGATTCGTGAGGTCACCGCCATCTGTAAGTCTGTAAGGCAACCAAATTTGTTTGACATCAATGACATGAATGCCACGGGACAACATTAACTAACTTTACGACAGCCTGGTTGTATTTAGCGCATATGTGGTTTTCCATTACTTAGTACTAGGCCAAGATATAGGCAAATAATTATGAAGCTTCCAAAAAAGATAGTGCAATCGGTGTGCAGTGTCCATATTTGTTTGCACTTCATTGCAACGCCCCTGGGTGGGCTCGAACCACCAGCCTTCCGGTGACAGCCCTACACTAACAGCCGAACGCGCTAGCCAATTGCGCCACAGAGGCCCGTTGTTGTAATTTTGCGCAAAATCATGCATATGGTAAACATCATTAACGTTTATTACAGTTTTGATTTCATATTGCTTCATTGTTCTCTACAAAAAGGAACTACTACACCGATGGGTAGATTCAGTATTGGGTTTCGTTTGCTGGTACCGTTTGCCTGGCCGTGAACACATGTAACTAGACTTATTTCACTCACGAAATAACTCATTAACGATTTATAATAAGTTTAGGGATGTTTGGTAAGTTGAAAACTAGATTTTAGACGGATAATCTGAAAATTTCAAACACCGAAAAATACATGGTTGACAGAGGATTCATCGTTCATGTGTCCTGGCTAGCTCAGTCGTTAGAGGAAAAGATTGGTAATAAATTGGTCGTGGGTTCGACCCCCACCTCGTACGAGTAGTGTTGAATGTTCATCAGGTCAATTGCTGTTGGTATATTTGGCTGTAATAGTTGTCTGAAATGCGTTCCCATAGTGTAGTGGTTATCACGTCGGCCTAACACGCTGAAGGTCCTCAGTTCGATCCTGGGTGGGAACAAGACATTTAAGTGAAAAGCAAATGTGAAAGACGACTATTAATTTGGAATTTCCTGATTTCGTCATGATTGGATTAAGACCGTTGCTGGTGACATAAATTGAACGTTCTCATAGTGTAGCGGTTATCACGTCGGCTTTACACGCTGAAGGTCCTCAGTTCGACCCTGGGTGAGAACAATCGGTTTGCATTTTACAAGATTGACTCATTGATTCGTGAGGTCACCGCCATCTGTAAGTCTGTAAGGCAACCAAATTTGTTTGACATCAATGACATGAATGCCACGGGACAACATTAACTAACTTTACGACAGCCTGGTTGTATTTAGCGCATATGTGGTTTTCCATTACTTAGTACTAGGCCAAGATATAGGCAAATAATTATGAAGCTTCCAAAAAAAGATAGTGCAATCGGTGTGCAGTGTCCATATTTGTTTGCACTTCATTGCATCGCCCCTGGGTGGGCTCGAACCACCAGCCTTCCGGTTAACAGCCGAACGCGCTAGCCAATTGCGCCACAGAGGCGCGTTGTTGTAATTTTGCGCAAAATCATGCATATGGTAAACATCATTAACGTTTATTACAGTTTTGATTTCATATTGCTTCATTGTTCTCTACAAAAAGGAACTACTACACCGATGGGTAGATTCAGTATTGGGTTTCGTTTGCTGGTACCGTTTGCCTGGCCGTGAACACATGTAACTAGACTTATTTCACTCACGAAATAACTCATTAACGATTTATAATAAGTTTAGGGATGTTTGGTAAGTTGAAAACTAGATTTTAGACGGATAATCTGAAAATTTCAAACACCGAAAAATACATGGTTGACAGAGGATTCATCGTTCATGTGTCCTGGCTAGCTCAGTCGTTAGAGGAAAAGATTGGTAATAAATTGGTCGTGGGTTCGACCCCCACCTCGTACGAGTAGTGTTGAATGTTCATCAGGTCAATTGCTGTTGGTATATTTGGCTGTAATAGTTGTCTGAAATGCGTTCCCATAGTGTAGTGGTTATCACGTCGGCCTAACACGCTGAAGGTCCTCAGTTCGATCCTGGGTGGGAACAAGACATTTAAGTGAAAAGCAAATGTGAAAGACGACTATTAATTTGGAATTTCCTGATTTCGTCATGATTGGATTAAGACCGTTGCTGGTGACATAAATTGAACGTTCTCATAGTGTAGCGGTTATCACGTCGGCTTTACACGCTGAAGGTCCTCAGTTCGACCCTGGGTGAGAACAATCGGTTTGCATTTTACAAGATTGACTCATTGATTCGTGAGGTCACCGCCATCTGTAAGTCTGTAAGGCAACCAAATTTGTTTGACATCAATGACATGAATGCCACGGGACAACATTAACTAACTTTACGACAGCCTGGTTGTATTTAGCGCATATGTGGTTTTCCATTACTTAGTACTAGGCCAAGATATAGGCAAATAATTATGAAGCTTCCAAAAAAAGATAGTGCAATCGGTGTGCAGTGTCCATATTTGTTTGCACTTCATTGCATCGCCCCTGGGTGGGCTCGAACCACCAGCCTTCCGGTTAACAGCCGAACGCGCTAGCCAATTGCGCCACAGAGGCGCGTTGTTGTAATTTTGCGCAAAATCATGCATATGGTAAACATCATTAACGTTTATTACAGTTTTGATTTCATATTGCTTCATTGTTCTCTACAAAAAGGAACTACTACACCGATGGGTAGATTCAGTATTGGGTTTCGTTTGCTGGTACCGTTTGCCTGGCCGTGAACACATGTAACTAGACTTATTTCACTCACGAAATAACTCATTAACGATTTATAATAAGTTTAGGGATGTTTGGTAAGTTGAAAACTAGATTTTAGACGGATAATCTGAAAATTTCAAACACCGAAAAATACATGGTTGACAGAGGATTCATCGTTCATGTGTCCTGGCTAGCTCAGTCGTTAGAGGAAAAGATTGGTAATAAATTGGTCGTGGGTTCGACCCCCACCTCGTACGAGTAGTGTTGAATGTTCATCAGGTCAATTGCTGTTGGTATATTTGGCTGTAATAGTTGTCTGAAATGCGTTCCCATAGTGTAGTGGTTATCACGTCGGCCTAACACGCTGAAGGTCCTCAGTTCGATCCTGGGTGGGAACAAGACATTTAAGTGAAAAGCAAATGTGAAAGACGACTATTAATTTGGAATTTCCTGATTTCGTCATGATTGGATTAAGACCGTTGCTGGTGACATAAATTGAACGTTCTCATAGTGTAGCGGTTATCACGTCGGCTTTACACGCTGAAGGTCCTCAGTTCGACCCTGGGTGAGAACAATCGGTTTGCATTTTACAAGATTGACTCATTGATTCGTGAGGTCACCGCCATCTGTAAGTCTGTAAGGCAACCAAATTTGTTTGACATCAATGACATGAATGCCACGGGACAACATTAACTAACTTTACGACAGCCTGGTTGTATTTAGCGCATATGTGGTTTTCCATTACTTAGTACTAGGCCAAGATATAGGCAAATAATTATGAAGCTTCCAAAAAAAGATAGTGCAATCGGTGTGCAGTGTCCATATTTGTTTGCACTTCATTGCATCGCCCCTGGGTGGGCTCGAACCACCAGCCTTCCGGTAACAACCCTACACTAACAGCCGAACGCGCTAGCCAATTGCGCCACAGAGGCCCGTTGTTGTAATTTTGCGCAAAATCATGCATATGGTAAACATCATTAACGTTTATTACAGTTTTGATTTCATATTGCTTCATTGTTCTCTACAAAAAGGAACTACTACACCGATGGGTAGATTCAGTATTGGGTTTCGTTTGCTGGTACCGTTTGCCTGGCCGTGAACACATGTAACTAGACTTATTTCACTCACGAAATAACTCATTAACGATTTATAATAAGTTTAGGGATGTTTGGTAAGTTGAAAACTAGATTTTAGACGGATAATCTGAAAATTTCAAACACCGAAAAATACATGGTTGACAGAGGATTCATCGTTCATGTGTCCTGGCTAGCTCAGTCGTTAGAGGAAAAGATTGGTAATAAATTGGTCGTGGGTTCGACCCCCACCTCGTACGAGTAGTGTTGAATGTTCATCAGGTCAATTGCTGTTGGTATATTTGGCTGTAATAGTTGTCTGAAATGCGTTCCCATAGTGTAGTGGTTATCACGTCGGCCTAACACGCTGAAGGTCCTCAGTTCGATCCTGGGTGGGAACAAGACATTTAAGTGAAAAGCAAATGTGAAAGACGACTATTAATTTGGAATTTCCTGATTTCGTCATGATTGGATTAAGACCGTTGCTGGTGACATAAATTGAACGTTCTCATAGTGTAGCGGTTATCACGTCGGCTTTACACGCTGAAGGTCCTCAGTTCGACCCTGGGTGAGAACAATCGGTTTGCATTTTACAAGATTGACTCATTGATTCGTGAGGTCACCGCCATCTGTAAGTCTGTAAGGCAACCAAATTTGTTTGACATCAATGACATGAATGCCACGGGACAACATTAACTAACTTTACGACAGCCTGGTTGTATTTAGCGCATATGTGGTTTTCCATTACTTAGTACTAGGCCAAGATATAGGCAAATAATTATGAAGCTTCCAAAAAAAGATAGTGCAATCGGTGTGCAGTGTCCATATTTGTTTGCACTTCATTGCATCGCCCCTGGGTGGGCTCGAACCACCAGCCTTCCGGTTAACAGCCGAACGCGCTAGCCAATTGCGCCACAGAGGCGCGTTGTTGTAATTTTGCGCAAAATCATGCATATGGTAAACATCATTAACGTTTATTACAGTTTTGATTTCATATTGCTTCATTGTTCTCTACAAAAAGGAACTACTACACCGATGGGTAGATTCAGTATTGGGTTTCGTTTGCTGGTACCGTTTGCCTGGCCGTGAACACATGTAACTAGACTTATTTCACTCACGAAATAACTCATTAACGATTTATAATAAGTTTAGGGATGTTTGGTAAGTTGAAAACTAGATTTTAGACGGATAATCTGAAAATTTCAAACACCGAAAAATACATGGTTGACAGAGGATTCATCGTTCATGTGTCCTGGCTAGCTCAGTCGTTAGAGGAAAAGATTGGTAATAAATTGGTCGTGGGTTCGACCCCCACCTCGTACGAGTAGTGTTGAATGTTCATCAGGTCAATTGCTGTTGGTATATTTGGCTGTAATAGTTGTCTGAAATGCGTTCCCATAGTGTAGTGGTTATCACGTCGGCCTAACACGCTGAAGGTCCTCAGTTCGATCCTGGGTGGGAACAAGACATTTAAGTGAAAAGCAAATGTGAAAGACGACTATTAATTTGGAATTTCCTGATTTCGTCATGATTGGATTAAGACCGTTGCTGGTGACATAAATTGAACGTTCTCATAGTGTAGCGGTTATCACGTCGGCTTTACACGCTGAAGGTCCTCAGTTCGACCCTGGGTGAGAACAATCGGTTTGCATTTTACAAGATTGACTCATTGATTCGTGAGGTCACCGCCATCTGTAAGTCTGTAAGGCAACCAAATTTGTTTGACATCAATGACATGAATGCCACGGGACAACATTAACTAACTTTACGACAGCCTGGTTGTATTTAGCGCATATGTGGTTTTCCATTACTTAGTACTAGGCCAAGATATAGGCAAATAATTATGAAGCTTCCAAAAAAAGATAGTGCAATCGGTGTGCAGTGTCCATATTTGTTTGCACTTCATTGCATCGCCCCTGGGTGGGCTCGAACCACCAGCCTTCCGGTATCGACGAAATTCGTAACAGCCGAACGCGCTAGCCAATTGCGCCACAGAGGCCCGTTGTTGTAATTTTGCGCAAAATCATGCATATGGTAAACATCATTAACGTTTATTACAGTTTTGATTTCATATTGCTTCATTGTTCTCTACAAAAAGGAACTACTACACCGATGGGTAGATTCAGTATTGGGTTTCGTTTGCTGGTACCGTTTGCCTGGCCGTGAACACATGTAACTAGACTTATTTCACTCACGAAATAACTCATTAACGATTTATAATAAGTTTAGGGATGTTTGGTAAGTTGAAAACTAGATTTTAGACGGATAATCTGAAAATTTCAAACACCGAAAAATACATGGTTGACAGAGGATTCATAGAGGAAAAGATTGGTAATAAATTGGTCGTGGGTTCGACCCCCACCTCGTACGAGTAGTGTTGAATGTTCATCAGGTCAATTGCTGTTGGTATATGTGGCTGTAATAGTTGTCTGAAATGCGTTCCCATAGTGTAGTGGTTATCACGTCGGCCTAACACGCTGAAGGTCCTCAGTTCGATCCTGGGTGGGAACAAGACATTTAAGTGAAAAGCAAATGTGAAAGACGACTATTAATTTGGAATTTCCTGATTTCGTCATGATTGGATTAAGACCGTTGCTGGTGACATAAATTAAACGTTCTCATAGTGTAGCGGTTATCACGTCGGCTTTACACGCTGAAGGTCCTCAGTTCGACCCTGGGTGAGAACAATCGGTTTGCATTTTACAAGATTGACTCATTGATTCGTGAGGTCACCGCCATCTGTAAGTCTGTAAGGCAACCAAATTTGTTTGACATCAATGACATGAATGCCACGGGACAACATTAACTAACTTTACGACAGCCTGGTTGTATTTAGCGCATATGTGGTTTTCCATTACTTAGTACTAGGCCAAGATATAGGCAAATAATTATGAAGCTTCCAAAAAAAGATAGTGCAATCGGTGTGCAGTGTCCATATTTGTTTGCACTTCATTGCATCGCCCCTGGGTGGGCTCGAACCACCAGCCTTCCGGTATCGACGAAATTCGTAACAGCCGAACGCGCTAGCCAATTGCGCCACAGAGGCCCGTTGTTGTAATTTTGCGCAAAATCATGCATATGGTAAACATCATTAACGTTTATTACAGTTTTGATTTCATATTGCTTCATTGTTCTCTACAAAAAGGAACTACTACACCGATGGGTAGATTCAGTATTGGGTTTCGTTTGCTGGTACCGTTTGCCTGGCCGTGAACACATGTAACTAGACTTATTTCACTCACGAAATAACTCATTAACGATTTATAATAAGTTTAGGGATGTTTGGTAAGTTGAAAACTAGATTTTAGACGGATAATCTGAAAATTTCAAACACCGAAAAATACATGGTTGACAGAGGATTCATCGTTCATGTGTCCTGGCTAGCTCAGTCGTTAGAGGAAAAGATTGGTAATAAATTGGTCGTGGGTTCGACCCCCACCTCGTACGAGTAGTGTTGAATGTTCATCAGGTCAATTGCTGTTGGTATATGTGGCTGTAATAGTTGTCTGAAATGCGTTCCCATAGTGTAGTGGTTATCACGTTTTGAGATATGCCCCTTGGCCGGGCGATTCTCAATGCCGGACATAAATTAAACGTCATAGTGGTGTTTATCCGTTTTGAGATATGCTGGCCGTACATGTAACGACTTATTTCGGCGCGTAAAGTAGTGGTGTTGGGTCCTCTGAGACCCAATGCAATAGCCGCGATACGTCTGGGCAGCCGGTTGGGGCACCGTGCTACTATGACTTGGCGGACTGGACCGCAACTACGCCCGACAATGGTTCAGGAGGCCAACGACCTCAAAAACGATGCCGAGACGGGGCGCGGCCAATATGACGGACACGAATAACAAAACGCTAGATTACTTGCGATCCTTGGCGTCGAGTGCCCCCGGGTCGAGTGGATCTTCAAGTGAAGCGACGGCAAAAACAGGATTCAATCCGGATGAGAGTTGCTGCAAAGCAGCTTCGTTGTAGCCGTCGAGAAAAGGAGCCGGGCAGAACGAAGAGGGTTGACGGCGGAAGCAGCTTATCACGGCCGGGCAGAAGTTGACGGCCAGTTGCGACGGGCAGCAACACAAGTGATAACAAGCGAAATTTGATAGTAATTACCAGTAGAATGAAGAGCCGACTCCGGGGGCTTCGGTGAAACTCGTGTGTATTATACTCGGCCAAAACCGGCCTTTATATACTCAATTTACAAAACACCGTTGACTGATATATATAATAGCACGAACATGAATATCAACGCTGGAGTAGATGTCACCGTTGTTCCGTCACCCTTTTCAGCCTCAGGAACTGCCGTTGACCTCCAACCTCCAACTCTCCTTGGCCGACCCTCTGTCGGTGACTCCTCCGGCACCAACCTCTTCCCTCTGGGCTAAAACTGGCTCCAGTCACGATGGGTTTTAAATATTTATTTCCTCTGGGCTAAAACGGGCTCCAGAGCGGGCGTCTTTAATATTCATTTCTGCCTTTGCTCGACAGAGACCGCCCTACATAGCTGTAAACTACGTACGGTTATTTCAATATTATAGTAAGGACGTCCGGCCTTCTAAGCCAAGGATTCGCCGGGCGAATTGTTCTAACTCCCGTTTATATTCAGTCGTTTACCGTCTACCGTCATATCCTTTTCAATGGCCGGGAACTTCTTGGTTAGCTCCCGCCTAGAGTTGGACTTACCCCGGCTACCGACACTTCGGTACCGAGTGCCCGCATCTCCGCTTCTACTCGTCTATCTCTTCACCGTCCCCTTGGACAGTGTTGGACGTCGGATTTTCCGACACTCCCCCCGTTGGACCCTCGTCCAACTCAGAGTCCGAACTGTCCAAGTCTTCAGTGTCTTGGAACGGTGAAGTATTTTGATGGTCATCGTCTATCGTCCCTGCGTGTAACTCTAACGGGTAAAGACACTTAATGTCCCGGTATATGGGTATTGACCCTTTCCCTGAACCCTTATTTGCAATTAATACTGCTACTCTCCTGAACTTGTTATCTGAGCCCGGGTATAATTTGGCCACTCTTCCTACTTTCCATTTCGTTCTCTTGGATTTCTCGTCGTGTATCAGCACCACTTGTCCCACCTCAACTTGTTTTGTTCTACCCGGCGTTGGACAGTGGAACTTCTCGAGGTCTGCCACATATTCTTGATAGAAATCTCCCCACCAATTTGCTAGCAGGTTTCTTCTAGTTTTCTCCCGCTTGGTTAGACGTATTCTGTCTGAATATTCTCTCTCCTCCTCGTCTACCGGGTGTTTTTGATTTTGTCTATAGCCTGTGATCAAATGCTTCGGCGTTAGAGGTTCATTATCGTCGTCAGAGACATACGTTAATGGCCTCGTGTTTATCGTATCTTCAATCTCGGTTAACACCGTTTGGAACAGGTCATATTCCAGACACTCGTTTCCATACGTTTTGTATAATAGCCTCTTCACTGTCTGGACCATCCGCTCCCAGAACCCGCCCCACCAAGGGGCCAGGCTCGGGGAGAATCTCCACTTGACATTTAGGTCCACCAGTGTATTATACACGTTCTCACTTTTGTACGCCGCTCTCAGGTATTTCGCGGATTGTGTGAAGCATTTCGCGTTATCTGAATACATGGCTTTCGGCACCCCTCTTCTCGCAAAAAACCTTCTCAGTGCAAAAATACAGGATGCCGTCTCCAAGTCTGTGGTCATTTCTAAATGCACGGCTCTTGTTACCGCACACGTGAACAAACAAATGTAGGCCTTTGCTTGTCCACCTCTTGCCGTCAGTTTTATCGGGAACGGTCCCGCAAAGTCTATCCCCGTTACATTAAACGGGTTCGCCATTTGAAGTCGATCTACCGGTAGTGGAGCCGGGACTTCGTTGAAAGGTCTCGAATCTAGTTTCTGACATTTCATGCACCTTTTCAATTCCTTCTTGATCGTTTGCCTTAGTCTTGGAATCCAAAACGTCCGCCGTACCTCCACCATCGTCGTGCTTACTCCAGTGTGCAGCAACCGTTCGTGCGTCTGCTCTATGAGTTTGCCCGTCAAATAGTGGTTTTCTGGCAACAGGATTACTGCCTCTCTACCGTTAAGCCGCAACCAGTTTTCTTGGCGGCCGTAACACCTGATTAGCCCGTTTCTCTCGTCCCAGGCCAATCCCAGCTTTCTCAACTTATCATTTTTCCAGGGTTTTTTCTCTTTTATGGCTTCCCTTTCATCTTTGTATGCGTCCTTTTGCATTTTTCGCCATAGATCTAACTCCGCTTGTTCTACCTCTTCTACTGCGAGGATGTTGAACTGTTTCTTGTCGGCGCCACCCGACACTTCCGCCAGCGGTGTCTCGGGATTCGGTTGTCCCTTAAACCTCTTCACCGCTCTCTTCACTGTCGCCCAGATTCTGATTATCGTACGCAACGAACTATAGTTCTCGTACCACTCCTTTTCCTTTGACATCGAAACACTACATTGTGTTATCTCTTTCGTTTTTTCCTCTTTCCTGATTTCTTCCGTACAATCCTGCTCCATTTGGGCTGGATTCTTCGGCCAGTTCTCTTTTTTATTCAGCCACTCTGGGCCTGACCACCAGTCTTTCTTATGGTTCAGCTGGCTCACTGAAGCCCCTCTCGATGCTATATCTGCCGGGTTCTGAACTCCCGGGCAGTGCCTTATAGACCCTATGTCGATCTTCTCCCTGATTTCTGTCACCCGGTTGTGGACGAACTGTTTCCAACGGCCTGATTCGCCTTTCATCCACCAGTAGGCTATCGCCGAGTCCGTCCACAGTGTTTTCTCAAACGACCGTCCCAGAGACTTTTCAATGTATTCCCCCAGTCTGACTGCCAGCAGATTACTGAGCAGCTCCAGTCTGGGGGTCGACACTGATTTTTTGGGGTCCGGTGCTATCCGGGTTTTGCTGCATAACAGCTTTGTATCTTCTCCGTTCTCCAGATATGCGGCTACACTGTATGCGTCGTCACTCGCGTCGCAAAACAAGTGTAGTCTCGGTGAACGGATCTCTCCAGTCCACCGCCCCAGCTTTGTGTTCTTGAGGTCCGACAAACTTTTAATGAACGTCTCCCAGTGTGGCATTATGCTTGCCGACACTGGTTCATCCCAGCCTGTCTTGTCTATCCAGACCTTCTGCATGATAATCTTCGCTACCACCGTTACCGGCGATATCAATCCCAGCGGGTCGAAGACTTTCAGCGCAAGGCTGAACAACTTCCTTTTCGTCGGCCTCTTGCTCATCTCTTCGGCCTCTTCTATTATCTTTTCTGGCTTGAATCGAAATGAGTCCGTCTCCGGATCCCATGTGACTCCCAGTGCTTTGACTGCTTTCTCTGTACTGTCTCCCATCGTTATTTCCTCTTTTTGAAACTGTAACGCGTGCAACTGTTCTCTCAGTGCCACACTGTTTGTCGTCCACTTTCGAAGCTCCATTTTGGCCGAACTAAATATTTTCTGGGCTTGCGTTATCGCTTCGATTGCTTGGGGAACGCTACTCGCTCCCCCCAACCAATCGTCCACGTATAACTGCGCGCCCAGCTTTCCCACCAGCTCTGGGTATTCATCTTTATGCTCATCCAAGCATTTTAATATAACTGCTCGTAAGATGAATGGGCTACTCGAGAGTCCAAACGGTACTCTCTTCCACCTGTATTCTATCCATTCCGAGTTATCATCTTTCGGGTCTTTTATCCATAGGAATCGGACTATCTGTCCGTGTTCCTTCTGTATTCCTATCTGTAGGAATGCTTGCGTGATGTCCGCCATCCACGCTATCTCGTTCTGCCTGAATCTGAGCAGCACCGCCAAGAGCTCCGGGTTTAGGTTAGGCCCGGTCTCCAACAGATCGTTCAGGCTAGGCCTATTCTGCTGGTGGGCCGAGCCGTCAAACACCGGTCTGATCTTGGTGGTTGCCGCCTCTGTTTTTATCACTGGTCTGTGCGGTAAATACGTACATGCCCCTGTGTAATTTTTATCCGCTACCTCTATGTAGCCTTTCTCGAGGTACTGTTGAAAAACTTCGTGGTAGGCCATTCTGTCCTCCCGCTTCATTTTCTTCAACAGCCCCGTCAATCTTATCGAAGCTATGTTTTTGTTGGTCTCCATCGACCTTCTGTTATTTTTAAACGGGAACAGAATCTCATATCTGCCCGTCTGATCTTTCTTTATAGTCTCCTGATAATTTTTCAGGAACCCCGGGTCCTCTAACTCTTGGGGCGTAATTCCCATGTGTTCCAAGGCCCAGAATTCCTTAAAATCTACCATCGCTTTCTTTCCGTCGGCCTGTGTAACAATGTTTGCCGACACTTCTCTCGGATTTCCTGCTGTGGGTGCCCCAAAAATGATCCACCCCAGCTTACTGGCACATGCCACTGAGTCGTCTGGACCCTGTTTTGTCTGGTGTTTTAGAATTTGCCAATAATAGTCACACCCTATTATCATGTCAAACTCTGTTTTATTGTCTGCCCTCAAATGTCTTTCATCCGCGACCTTCTCCCCCTGTTCCGTCAAAATCTCCACTAATTTTGACCGGACCTTAGGGGTTGCTTTCGCCACATATTTTATTGCCGTAGCTTTAATTTTTATTTTTCCCTGTCTTTCGGGAATCATCCATATGCTATAGGTCTTTAGCACTGATCTTTCCGCTTGGTCTGACCCAAACGTGTTCACTCTTATCTCTCCTTCATCTTCTTCGTCCGCTTTTAATCGTCTGATCAGACTCTGTCGGATGAACGTTTTTTCGCTCCCCGAATCTATCAGACCTAGCACTTTTATTTTTCTGTTATTTTTTCCTTGTAATACCGCCGTGAACGTGGGCAGTCCGATCGAGGTTGCCTGCGCACAATTCACGTTGGTATCTATCGTTACCGATCTGTTCATCGGCCTTTGCGGGGACTGTGATCTGACTGGCCCGTATTGTCTCTGTCTTGACAGGCACAGCGCTGGGCTATGGTCTATACTCCCGCAATTCCTACACGGGACCCTGGCTACGCAGTGTTCCGTCCGATGCGATCTGCCGAGGCATTTCAAACAACGGTTTTCTCGCTCGCAGAGCGTTCGTCTGAATTGCGGGGTATTTACCATACACCTGTGGTGTATGTGATTCTGCTGACAAAAACAACAGGGTGTCATCCTACCTCCCCTTTCTTGAGGCTCCCTTCTCGGGCTCTGCGGCTGGCTCACGGGATCTTCCTCCATCTCTCTCAGCCTTATCTCTCGATCAAGCTCTTTGAGGATGGCTTCTAATGTCGGTTGATCCTCATCGAACCATTTGTCTCTCCACCATCGCGAGGTTAAGGCTTTAGGCAGTGCCTTCAACACGTCCCCCGCGATGTATTCTCCATAGCCGCCCATATCCACTTTGAGACTCGTCAGGGCGGCTCTTGCATTTGTCAACCCGTCAAAGATTCTCTTCAACTGGCTGATCGTTGCTGAGTCTCCCAGTCTTACGGCCACGAGACTTTTCAGTTCGTTTACGTAGTGGGCTTTTAATTTTTCTGTGTCCCCGAATCTCTTTTCCAATTTCAGCATTGCTTCCTGATATTGGTTTTCATCAAAGTGTATATGCGATATCAATTCTGCGGCCTTACCTTTCAGGCTTGTCCGCAGATATTGAAATTTTTCCGCCTCTGTCAATCTTGGATCGGCGTCATACGCCGTCCACATCGCTCTCCATCCTTTCCACGCTGTGATCTCTCCGTTAAACGTCGGTAGAGGTAGCGCTGTTCTGGTTACTGGCGATTGGGTCTCGCACTTTTTGTATTTCTCTCTTAATTTTTTCATTCTTTCTCTCAGTTTATCCTCTGTTTCTCTGTCACTCGCCTTCTCGGCTGCCGTAGAGACTGCGGCAAGCTTTTCGTTCAACGCTACGATGGCCACCCACCGAGCTTCTGCCTTGTCTATGTATTTCTGTCTACTCTCAGCGTCGGCTTCCGCCAACGCAATACTGTCTTTCAGTTCCCTTTTTATCAGAGCCCGATCCTCAAGTAACTCTTCCCGCGTACCTAGTGGGGAGTCAGCCCTTGACGAAGCCCGTAAAGGCTCTTGTCGTCTTATCGGACTCTCCTCTAGGCCGGGCAGGCTGTCTTCTATCGTTCTCTCCACGATTGACCTTATTTCTGCTCTCACTCCCTCCACGATCTCCGGGATTTGTTCCTTCATCGAAAAGCTTTCTTTCGCTTGCTCGATTAATTTCGCTGCAGAGTTCAACGCTTTATTACTTCTCCCGTCTATTTCTTTCACCAATTCTGATATTGCCGCCAATCTTCCCTCTAAATCCTCCATGTCTTTTATCTTTTTCTCTATTGCCTTCATTTTTATTCCCATGTCTGTTATAAACTTTTCGATTGTTTTCTCCGCGACCTCCACTCTCTTGTGTAGCATAGAGTGATACCCGTCGCCTGCCTTGTATATTTTTTCCACTTTCTCCTCGACGATCGACAATCTTTCGTCGATAGTCGTCTCCTCTGGGTCCGTGACCGCTTGTCTCGTTCTCCTTGACGGAACTGACATTTTTTTTTTTTTTTGATAGTGATAGAGTTTTTTTTTTTTTTTTTTTTTGATAGTAGTAGAGATAGTTTTATTCCTGATAACAAATTATAACAGTACAACAAATATTAAACAAGCACTGGGGACTTAAGGATTTCGTCCTCGGAGGATGAAGCTATCCCTGTTTTTGCCAGTCGCTTAGATAGTTGCCTGCTCAGCCTTTCTTCGGGTGAAGATCTCTTCCAACTTTTTGGTATCCCTGATGTGGACCTCGCTTTCTTCGCTGGCTCTTTTGAAGGTCCAGCGGCGAGGTCACTTATTTCTTGGCTCAGCACCGTGGGGGTCGGTGGAGGGACCGGTATTTGAAACGTGGCGGGCGGCAACTCTTTGACACCGCGCGCTCTTTCCAATAACTGCTCCCTTCTCTGAAGCTCTTCCTTATCGCGTCTCAGCTTACTTGTCTCCAGCAGGAATCTGGCGTGTTCCTCGGCCCGTTCTGCTGCCTTTTGTGCCGCTGCTATTGCCGAGGAGTGTGATTCCTTAACTTTGGTGAGGGCAGCTAGCTGTTCCCTCTCCTGTTCGTTTAAGAACTGGGCTGGCGAGTCCAAAGTCGGGGCGGTCGGTCGTGTGTAAGGGTTTGGCCGACTCTTTTTCTCCACGGATCTCTTGGCACGTTGTTCAGGGAACGGCTCCGGGATGCGAAGTCTCCTGAACACACCTTTCGGGATGGTCTGTTCTAACTCTTTCCAGAGTTCGTAAGCACGAGCCTCTGAGTCTAGGAGTTGTTGGAATCTTGCGTACACCGCCTGCTGGTGCTGCTGATGTATGCTGTCCGACACTGTTATGGAATGTACGGACGTTTTCTGTTATTATTTTTTGTTCGAAGGACCAATTTGAGATATGCCCCTTGGCCGGGCGATTCTCAATGCCGGAGTCTGCCGGCTCAGCGTAAAGTAGTGGTGTTGGGTCCTCTGAGACCCAATGCAATAGCCGCGATACGTCTGGGCAGCCGGTTGGGGCACCGTGCTACTATGACTTGGCGGACTGGACCGCAACTACGCCCGACAATGGTTCAGGAGGCCAAC